>NW_027280927.1:150000-451119 GCF_046629955.1 Centroberyx affinis
GATTGAACCAATTAGTTGCTGACATTTTTTTTTTTTTTTTGTTACTTTTCACTCTGGTGGTTCCAGACATGATCCAGGTTAATGGACAGATTTAGGAAGTATAGGAGAAGTTTACTTTGTTGCTTTTTTGTATTTGGTTGGTTTAGATCAGTGGTTCTCAACGTGGGGTCCGGGGACCACCAGGGGTCCTTGAGGGGGGTTCCAGGGGGTTGCCAGCAAATTAATGAATTGTTAAACTTCACCATTATTTCATTGAACACAATTATAGAAAGCAGAAGAATGACTATTTTGATCATAGTTTCACTGTTATCTCTCTACCTACGATACAGATAGTCATGGAATTCTGGACAAAATCATATCTAACAAAAAAATATTCTCAGATTTGGGTCCAAGAGAGAAAATCTCATCAAATGGGGGTCCGTGGCTCTAATGTGTAAAAAAATTTGGCGTCCTTGATATAGAAAAGGTTGAGAATCACTGGTTTAGATTCACACTGACCAATTACAAGTGAACCAGGGCTTGTAAAAAAAAAAGTCACATGACTCACCACTAGCTCGTTTATTGGACAGAGTTTTGGTGACCTGTCATCCTGCCAGGTTAGAGATTTTGGCGGCAGCATGATGGACTTGTCTGCGCTCTTCTTCTCTGGTGTTCATACCAGTTAAGAACGCATGAAGAGCTAGCTGAATATGAGCATAATTCCCAGACTTGATTTTGTTCTGCTAGGTTTTCCAAGCATGAGGAACTGCTGGCTATCAGATGTCAACATCCGTCTCCTTAAAAACTACGCTGTTTGAATATATTGCTCCAAACTCCCTTGGTGTGAATGTGCCCTTAAACCTAATGAGCATATTTAAATGTAAAGGGGAATATAAAGAGTTGCTCTGGAACAGCCTCGTTGATGACAAGTAGGAAACCAACTTTGTGGACACTGTGACCCATTCAACTACACTTCAGCTACAATTTCCAGGGATATGAGGTCATTTTCTGCTTCAGGACTATTGTAAAGTCAATCTGAAAAGACATGCCCTCATATCATTTTTTTTTTTTTTTGTAAGCCCACAAAGTCAAGTTTCCGTATCGCTGTCAATGTAGAAGCTCCAGGTGATGTGATACCAGAATCAGAATCCCTTTATTCTGCAGGTACAACACATGCACAGGGATTTGTCTCGGAGACTCACTGACAGCTTACACAGTAACACAGTGCATGGCGGCACACGGTGCAAGCAGAACAGGACCTCACACAGCGCAGAGGGACAGTGCAGGCATGGAGTAGACAGCAAACTATGGACAGCACTCTAAAAATATACATTCAGCATTAATGTATGATGTGCCTTCAGGCAGCACGGCATGCAGTATGGAGGTATGGTCAGTGTCCAGAGGCACATTGGTCCAGTGTACTATAGCCATCACTGTTTCCCTTATATTATTTACCTGCAGTGCCCCCCCCCCTCAGCCCTTCCCAACACACACACACACACACACACACACACACACACACACAAACTGGAAAACTGCCACCACAGCTAGAGCGAGAGGCACTTGAGCGGCCTAATGTCCCGCCATAATCACCATGATATATTAAACATAACCAGTCATGCTAATTAGTTCATTAATTAAGCTAATTAATGCATTAATTAGCAGATATTTCTATCGCAACATACTTGCCTTCACATAACACATGATTAGTATTAATATGAACTCCACAAGTTAAAGAATTAAGGAGTTATAGTAGCTTCCAGAAAATATTTTTTTCCTCATTAATATGCAAATGTGTGCAGCAAGGTGCTCTGAAATCTAATCAGATCATCGTCTATAGGGGGAACCTGTGGTGTAAGAATGAAGTTTCTATCAGGTATTGACACACAGACAGACACATACAGTAATTACAATGAAAAGTCATCATCTCATTCAAAAGATAGAATACAGTAATTGTCTATATGTCATGATGTAAATATCCAAATAAGATCAATTCCCAAACTACATTACCTACTAGAACTGAACCTAGAACAGGCCCAGGAGTAAACCTGGGTCTCAGAAACAAAAGCCCTCCAAATCCATTGAAAAACCCTAAAGGAAGCAGCGGGTATTTCCACCTAATAGTATCAGAACATCAAAACAAAGCATATTTACTACAGAACATCAGCTAGTCCTGAGTTTGAAAAGTGGCATAGTGTGCAAAGACTTAAGTTACACAGGGTTGAGCACATATTCGGAGGAGTGCAACATCGTGTAATTCATCCTTAGGTAAATACATAAACAGTAACATGGTTGGGTTTACAGACAAGTTAATCCTGGGGAGGAGCTGTGCGGTGCAGAGGGGTTCAGCGGTTCAGCCTCATGACGGCTGCTGCAGCTCCTGGAAGAAGCCGCTGAGGTGACATGTGGTAAAGTCAAAATCTTAAAGTCAAATTGTACTGGAACCATCTCTAAGAGAAAAGTTTTCTGGAATACATTGTTGCCCGGGAATGCAGGGCCGGCTGTATATCATCCTGTCTTTTTCTTCACCTCAGTGTCATGCAGCTATTTTACGGAGGGCAGCTGACAGCCAATTATCCGCACAGGAGGGAGGTCAACACACTGGAGCTTGTCCGTGGAACTGGAGGAGACGGAGCAAAACCAGCCTGCGATGGCGGACGTGAGGATGCCTTCAGTTATTGACCTGTAAAATGTGACCAGGATTGGTTGTGAGACATTGTGCTTCAGCTGTCACAGGGAGAACCTCCTTGAATTGGGCTTTCTTGATTTAGCAGATGTTCTCGTCCCATTTGAGGGTGATGGTAGACAGGTGCAACTCATCTGAGCTGAGCTAAGGATCTCCAGGGCAAGTCAATTCTCATCTTCGCTGTTTTTGTGTGTGTTCAGGTTATTGGTTGGCAGCACAGCGCGATGCGAGGCAGGCCACCTAGCTCCTGTTCATAGGCTCAGCATTGTTGGTGATGAGGCCCATCAGGGAGGTTTCAGTCTCAGAACCCATAATCTATCGGTCTGACAATGATTAGACTCTGGGGGCAACGGCCAATATTTTGGGGTTTCCGGTGTGGCCAGCAAACATCCGGGCCAAGACTTCCTCTTCCGTGCGCCGGTCATTGTTTACAGTCCGATTAGCAACTTGAGACGCGAGAATGGAGTCGGAGTTGAGAGACGACATCTCATATGGAGATATCTGTTTATAGAGATTAGCCGAAATGTCGTCTGGACTAGAGCTGCAACGATTCATCGATTAATCGATTAGTTGTCAACTATTAAATTAATCGGCAACTATTTTGATAATCGATAATCGGTTTGAGTAATTTCTTAAGAAAAATAAGTCAAAATTCTCTGATTCTAGCTTCTTAGATGGGAATATTTTCTGGTTTCTTTACTCCTCTATGACAGTAAACTGAATATCTTTGGGTTGTGGACAAAACAAGACATTTGAGGACGTCGTCTTGGGCTTTGGGAAACACTGATTCACATTTTTCACCATTTTCTGACATTTTATAGACCAAACAACTAATTGATTAATTGAGAAAATAATCAACAGATTAATCGACAATGAAAATAATCGTTAGTTGCAGCCCTAGTCTGGACCTAATACACCTACAAAAAGTATCAATGTTTGTGTATTGTACTCAACTTCAACTCCATTCTCGCATCTCAAGTTGCTAATCGGACTGTAATAGAAGAGGAAGTCTTGGCCCGGATGTCCACTGGCTACACCGGAAACCCCGAAATATTGGCCGTCGCCCCCAGAGTCTAATCGTCGTCAGACCGATAGATGATGGGTTCCAAGATTGGGGAGGTTTTCTCCAGAAGTTTAAGCAGTTTGATGGACAGGTCACCGAAGGTACAGTCACTGCTGTACAGAGTGTGGAGGCGGAAAGAGAGCGCATATCGATGTGTGACACCTGTGTGGTCACAGCAGGTCAGATACACAGGGTCCTGACCCTTCTATCTGTTAGAAAGTCCAGTATCCACCCACAGTTTTTTAAGAGGCAATTGTCAGACAAGCGGAAAAAAAATCATCGCAGGTCCCATCCATGTCCTGCACCCTGAGTACAAGCTCCTTCCCTCTGGCAGACTGCTTAGAGTCTCCCCATGTAAACTAAACAGGTACAAGCGCTCCTTTGTCCCCCTGTCCATCAAAGCTCTGAACAACAGGTCAGGAGGAAAGATCAGGAACCATTGGCGGGAGTGTAGTTAGTGGTGGGGGGGAATGTAATAGTGCTTTGTGTTGATAGCAAGAGTGCTAGGCTTCATAATATTATTCATAATATTCCTCTCTTACCTTTCTTTGCTGTAAAGAAAGGCAAATTTGGACTAATTTACAGATGTACAAACATAGGCAAATAGGGCCTTCCTGATTCAGTAGTCATTGCTAACATACTATCGTGTCCAAACAGGTTAGCACTCACTGACCAATATACAGAATTGGCGCATTAAGTGAACTGCTAACTCACTGAACAAACCAGCAACTAACCCATTCACTAGCAACTGAACCGCTGAACGAATTGAACAAATGAGTCACTCACATTTGTACCATGCACTATTCTTATTCTATTATTTTTTTTATTACCTTCCCTGTAGTTTGTTCTGCTACTGGACTGTACATTGCTGCTGTGACACCCGAGTTTCCCTGAGGGGATCAATAAAGTGCGTCTTATCATATCTTATCTTATAGACCAGTGGTTCTCAACGTGTGGTCCGGGGACCACCAGGGGTCCTTGAGGGGGTTCCAGGGGGTCCCCAGCAAATTGATGAATTGTTTAACTTCAGCATTATTTAATTTACAAGAAGTTAACACAATTAGAGAATGTAGAAGAATGACAGTTTTGATCAAAGTTTCACTGTTATCTCTCTACCTACAATACAGATAGACATGAGATTCTGGACAAAATCATATCTAACAATAAAAATATTGTCCGAGAGACAAAAACTCATCAAATGGGGGTCCGTGGCTCCAATGTGGACTAAATTAGGGGTCCTTGATATGAAAAAGGTTGAGAATCACTGTTATAGACCAAAAGGTTGTACTGTGACGAACACATGAAAATGGCTTCTCCAATTCATGTTCTGGCGGCTTTTCGTGATGGAAGTAACATAATCTTCATACTATTCCTTATCCACAACCTGTAATCTGTGTTTCAGAGTTTGTGCTCATTTTTGATGAAATGCTTTGAGCCTGTGTTGATGTTCCACATGAGACTCTACCAGGCCCTGCAGATTTCCTGATGTCTTTGCTGCCAGAAAGGTTTTTGTACTTTCTCCTTTGTGGTGAGGAGGCGGGGCAGAGGGGCAGGTGCTGCTCTCTGGAGTCTGAAAACTGTTGGACAGGTGGGGGAGAGCTGGCTGTTGCATGGGGGTGTTGGCGGGGATCCTGTCATTCAAAATAATGATAAAAGGACTAGAGGTTTTGGGGAAGTGCGGGGGAAGGGTTTGCCTCACATGGACTCTTTGTGTTGCTGGTGAGTCATTTCCCTTCCCGTGGGCCTGCTACTTGATGTTCCTCCAGTCCACGTGTTCTTTAGTATACCATATATTAGATTTATTGTATTTCACAGTGATTTAATTCAGTGAGCAGGCAAGAGAGACAGTAATAGACGGTGACTCTAGGCGTCAAAGCTATCATCAGCATCTGAAGGCCTCCCTTTGGCTGTCTTCAGTTTCTGTCTGTATGCTGGTCAGTGGTGCCCAGGGTGGCCCGTCAAATTGAGCTCCATCCAACTCCACTTTCAAAATTGCAGTGTTTTCTTCTTGCATGTGGCGCAGCTCACCAGTTTCCTATTTCTCGAGTTACAATGGTTAAAAAATCCTTTCACTCAGGAATACCGACAGAGTTGGGATGTCTGGTTTCCAATACTGTAATCTGTCCCATAACAGGCATTCCATTTTATCCACTTTTGCCTAGGGGGGTTATACACGGCAGCAAGGATGATTGAGGGGAAAAACTCCCTCTGTGAGTAGAACAGCTTGCAGACTAAAGACAGTGACTCTGGGCAAGAAGAGCAGAATTCTGTATTGCAGAAAGCCCAAGTGAGCAGGTAGTCTTACCATCTGGGACAGTGGTAGATAAACTAGGTTTCATAGAAGACTTGCAGTACAGGAGAAGTCAATGTTAGTCCTAGTCAGCAGTTGTAATTTATCCATTTTCTTGGTCAGAGAGCAAATACTGGAGAGGCATAATCCAACAAGTGCAATGTAGAAACTTCCAATGTAGAAACTTGTATCCTCCAGAGGTGAAGGGTGAAGGGCCCGGCTTGTTCACCCCTTCTCAGAAATTGAGGATAGAAGCCTGCAGGTTTACATCCCTAACATTTAGAAGCAAATCCCATCTGATGGTAAAACAAAGTTCAAAAAATACAGAAGCTCAGGATTTAACTTAAAATAAACAGAGACAGAGCACCAATCCACCGTAGCAGCCAGGCAGAGCATCAACCTGTTACAGATTTCTTATTTTGAGCACTGGCCAAACTTTTTGGCTCACCCGCTTAGGGCTGCTAAACCATAAAAAAATAACTTCCAAGAATAATTTTTAGTTGCCAAAATCACTAATATACTTTTTTCATAGAAATAGGTCACTGCTATTCCATGTGTAGAATCAGATGTTGTGTGCTAAAAATCGCTCACTTGCATATACAATGGATTAAGTGTAATTCATAAATAAGTGCAACAGCATTTAAATTACAAGAGAGTGCTGTAATTTGAGTCTATATATATCCGAGGCATTCAAATGTCTCTGAAAGTTACTGGCCAGTGTTGATTTATCCACCATCCAAGACTAATTTTACTGGCATTTGGTGCTTGGCAGGTCACAATTTTGGACTTTGACAGTGAGAGTTGTTCATGCTCACATATTGAATGGACTGTCCATAATCATAAAAATAAAAAAAAGCAATATATTTACCTGCCCATTTCCCATTACCATGCCTACTGACCACAACTCCCAAACCTTTGTCAGAAAGTCTGTCTCTCTTTCATCCATCTCAGTATGTTTTCAACACCGGCGCACGTCGACATCCACTCAGCATGTTTCCATGAAAGAGACGGACCTGTAAGCACTTAGCGGTGAACTAAAGCTACGCGGGAGAAACAGACCTGTAGCATGTGACAAAGGGCAGGCATATGAACAGAGCAGCTGGAGGAGCTGGCTGTGCATCTTTGGTGTTGGGAGTGCTTAGGTGAGAAGAGCAGCGGAGATGGGGCTTTGAGTTAGTTCATCACAGAGCTTTCCACCACTTGCTGACAATGGGAGCGTTGCCGGGACCGAGGAAACTGCTGGCTAGGCAGAAAAAAAGGCTCCTTTTGTTCTATTCAGCCTAGTGGAGCAGTAATAAACCTCTCCTCCCATCATTCCCCGATGCCGGACAGAAAAAAAAAAGAAGGCTTCTGCTTTTGCGGCGGGTACCAAGAAATGCCTGCATTCAAACGAGTTTTCCCTTTGAGACGAGGCAAGTGGAGGGAGAGAGGAGGGGGAGGGAGAGCGGGATATTATCATACTGGGACAGTGGAGGAAGAAGAAGAAGAGGTGGGAGGCAAGAGAGGGCGGTCCGATTGTGCCGAGAGAGAGAGACGGAGAAGCAAAGAAGGGACAGAGGAATGTATGATTGGATTTGGCCGAGTGGTAAAGTTAGCTGTCTGTTAGCCGGCTGAATGGACCGGCTGTGTTATAATGGGGAAGAATGGGCATAGGTTGAGGGCTCTAATAGGGCCTACAGAGAGGATTCAGAGCTTCAGTACAAATCCAGAGCCACAATGGAGCACAGGTCTGCATCAAGCCAGACCACGCTCTGTCTGTCTCTCTATATTTAATTACACTCACAGTGTGGCTGTCGAACTCACACATCCATACATCTCAAATCACTTGGTACAGTATGGCTTGGCTGGTTTTGCAGTAAAGCAGACAAACAGGCAGAACCACAACATCTCCTCCATGGTACTCAATATTATTACATATACCAAAAGTGATTATTCAAATTTCTTACTTAAAGGTCCCATATTCTACATTTTCCATCATTTTATTTTATGTCTTGAGGTCCATTCAAAGCTGTGTGTGTGGTGTCATGTACCAAAAAACACTCTCAATCCATTTCTCCACGTTCATTTTCCAGCATCTCTCTGAGCCTTACCAAGAACAGGCCGTTTCTGTCGCCGTGTCTTTAAGGCTCATTAATATTAACGACCCCTCTGTTCCGATTGGCTAACCGTTTCACGAGTGAAACGTGAGACGCCGCGGCCCGGCAACCGTGCGTTTTGATACTTTCACCATGTTTAGATAGACCATCCAACTAGGGCTGGGCGATATGGTTGAAATCAATATCATGATAATCATAAGGATTTTTCTCGATATCAAGATATATATCACGATATGGTTCATGTATGCAAAATCACATTAAATAATCAAATGAATGTTTATCTCATTGAACCAAATGGTGATGTTAGGTGTGATGTCAAACAAAACAGAAATATTCAAATAATATTCCTACCATACCTCATTTTATGAGAGTTTTTAAGTAAAATTTGCTTGTCATCATCAATTTAGACAGCAGAAATGTGTCACGATATCAAAATATCTTCATATCATCACGATATGATCCCACTGAAAGACGATAAACGATAATATTGAACTATCGCCAAGCCCAGTCCTTTATAATCAAAGAGGCAAGGGAAATCCTGTTTTCCACAAATTGGGAACTTTAATTTATCGCTTAATCGATTAATCTATTATTCAAATTATAATCGATTCATGTTCTGTCGATCGACTAATTGATTAATCAACTAATCGTTTCAGCACTAGTTAGCATGTCATAGTATTCAAACTGTGCAGGTTGTAGCAACCAAAATGTTTGGTGCACCAAAAAGGAAGCATCCCCGCTGTTTTCGAACGGTACAAATGTCACAGGTTGGCTCAGGAGTCAGCACATCAAAACTGGTCAATTATGGGATGCTGCAGGACTGTCGGGTGAATGTGAGCGTCGTTGAGTGGCCCTTTAATGCAACATTTGCTTTGTCCAAGCACTCCTCAGAGCTAAATATGCTGCATGGTGCGTGTCATTCTGCTTTGGAGCCTAAAGGAGGAGATTACAGTCGGTTGGCTCCATTTAGCCTCGCTGTTGTTTGGCCAGCCTGCTGTGCAACAATTATGCCTGCAGGTAATGACACAGAGAGAGAGGGACAGTGGAGAGAGAGAGAGAGAGAGAGAGAGAGGATAATAGAGAGGATGGAGACTGAAATGGCAATTCTCAGGGTCACCTTATGAGCACAGCAGGGGCTAAATGTGTGTCTGCACTCTCATACATTCTTGTTTAGGAGTGGAAAATCATATGGCCGCGTGCACACACACACACACACACACACACACACTCACACACACTCTCCAGACAGTTCAGAGCCTTCACCCACCCCACTGTGTACTATTTAGCCTTTGTGTTGAGACTCAGCATACACAGATGCACACCCTCTGCCGCTCACGTTGCCTGCGTACCGTACAGAACCGAAAGCTTTTACCTTCAGACGGAAAATCAATGTTCTCTGCCCTTTAAAAACAATTCATTTGTATAGTTTCTCGGGGGGGGGGGCGGTGCGAGCTCGCTGCTGCCACTCACTGATGTCCCGCAGCCATCGCATTCTGCAAATAATGTCCCATTCATTTAACAGAACATCCAAAAAGACTAGCAATGCTCAAAGTATTACTCAGAGAAAATAGGCCAAAGAAAGGCTTCTGTGTGCCACCGTGCTCTGGCAGTGCGTAGGCTTGTGCCGATATGAAATTGTGCGATTATCTTGGCCAAAATTATCTCGATATACGATGTTATCTCGATATTAATAAGCTGAAATCCTTAAAAGTGTAATATGCTTTAATTATTTAAAAAAATATATATATCAATCACAAGACATCTCTCGTTTTAATGTAAGACTGTAGAATATATGTAAAATATTGATGTAAAATATTTGACTTTTTTTCTAACGATAAAGTCTTAAACAACACAAAAAACAGCAACTAAATAAGTAAATGAAGTCAAATGTGTCTCAAATCAAGTGTTGCTGCCAGCATCCACTTTAACTCAGTCAGCAACACGAATAGAACAATTTATTAGAGTGTTGCGAATTTTCAAAATTTTCCTTTTTCAGAAAAATAATAACAGACCCCCGAGCCCCGGTTATCGCAGCGGTTGCGGTAATAAAAAATTTGGGTGGTGTCATAATTGTCATTGGTTTTTACCGTGATATATATAGTGATACCGGTTATTCTCCCATCCCTAGTAGTGTGTGAGAGCTCAGTTGCGATGCTGCATGTTCCAGTTATCAGAATAAGTGCAGCAGCCACAGTCAGAGATGTTATACGTCCGTTTATGTAACATTCTGAGATTAAATTTAACATTCATAAAATGCTTGGTTTATCAATACTTCCCCCTCTTCTGTCTGTCTCTCTCCATCGACATTACCAGTCAGTCAATCTCACCGCTACAATGTATGGCAGATTTGCTTTTTGCCCAGAGCATATATAGGAAGAAATTTTGCACTCTGCCAGCCTACGACTCCCCTGCCAGCGCCCACGCATAGGCAGAGCAATCTCAAATTGATCTTTACTTCAACTCATCAAAATTCATCGACAATATCTCAGGTATGAATAAGATGAGAATTCATCTCTGGGTTCAATTTCAACAAGAACATTCAGTCAGTCCATGGTGTTGGAAGTAGAGAATTGTGCAGAAAGGGATCTGAAAAGGTCAAAATGAAGAGGATTAAAGATGTATTACCTGTGCTCCGACTCGTGGATGGAGAATATGACTCCTGACGTGGACGACTTCTGCTGGATGGAGGCCAGGAAGGTAAATTCACTTTTACTCCTAAACAGCTGCACCACCTTCTCTGTGATGT
The DNA here is from genome assembly GCF_046629955.1 of Centroberyx affinis. Taxonomy (NCBI): domain Eukaryota; kingdom Metazoa; phylum Chordata; class Actinopteri; order Beryciformes; family Berycidae; genus Centroberyx; species Centroberyx affinis. The sequence goes on from NW_027280927.1 coordinate 160,861, forward strand.
GTGCCGGGGCGTGAACCGCTCTCCCGACATCTGAAGAAATAAAAGAAAATGGAAAGTAATCATGAGTTTGTGTAAAGCGTGTTCACAGGCGATGTGCTGTCAGCCTCCTCGGCTACCACTCGTCAGAACGTGGGGAAAGACGTTAAGAGAACTAATGACACATGGTGAAAGACAAACTAACTCCTTCAAAGCCTTTCAGAATGCACCTCATCACAGCGTGCTGGCAGTTGGCAATTTATGGTGACAATTTATGTTTGAATAAATCTGCTGTCGCCGACAGGCTTCAAACAGCAGACTAAAGCATGTAAATCAAGGCTCAAACAAGCAAGTGCAAGTGTGTGTGTGTTTTTGTGTGTGTATGTTCATGTATTTTCTGTTATTTTATGTTATTACATTACATTATTACATTATTTATGAGGAGCAAATGTCCTCACAAGGATAAACGGGTGAGGATTTTGCCGGTCTTGGGTTTAGGGTTAAGAATAAGTATTAGGTTTAGGTTGTTGCACTACACACAGAAAAACAAAGGTGCAAAGGGGAATTGAAAATGATTCTTTGGAGTGACGCCATAGAAGAACCATTTCTGGTTCCACAAAGAACCTTTAAAGAACCATTTCTGCTCTCCTTTGCTTAGACACATGCGTTGAGTTTTTGTTAATCTGCCCTTGTATCGCTTCATTTGCAATTGAACAACATATACTATGGACGGGTTTGGTTATTTTTTCACATTTATGCCATCACCCACCATCCAATAAGTAAGAATTAAGGTTCTTGAAAGGTTCTTTGTGGAAGCAGAAATGGTTCTTCTATGGCATCACTCGGTTTCAGTTCGCACCTTTATTTTTCTGTGTGATAGGCAACTTTGCACCTGTTTGAGTTTTGAAGACTTCAGTACCCAGAAATCGTTGAACATGATGTCAGTTAACTGCACACAGCACAGCCTGTGATGTTTTATACCAAAAAAGATCTAATGTTGGAGAGTGTTTGGAAGATAGTTCTGTATTTTGCTCTTAAATCTATGAAATGCAACTTTTTGACATTAAAATAATACATTAATACAATATATCATACCTTAACAGTCTGGGTCTGTGTGTGACCCTGTGTGTTCATGTACATAAATTCCCATATTTGACAGGATTTTCAATGAGGTTTGGGATGGTTTGGGGCGTTGTGTGTGGGCGTGGCCAGTGGTGAGCTGGGCTGTGGCTATCAAGGGCAGGAAAGTCACAGCAACAACAACAATGGCAGAAAGTAGGCAGAAACGTAAGAACAGTGAAGCTAAACACAAAGACAAAGACCGTTCAAAAACACGGGGGAATATCAGTGTTGTGTATTTATAATCGCCGACTCCCTGCGTTTGCTGTCTTCTTCTTCCACACCTGTTGTGGCTTCATGATGCCGGCTCAGACTAGATGACAGCTCAACAAGAAGAGAGACAAGTGTTGGGTGGGGAACTTGACCAACTGAGGGGGAGGACTGACAATATATCCTGTCTCAAGACAAAAAGTTTCAAATTGTAGCTTTAAGTTTGATTTGTCACTTCATGTGGGCAGAGAAAATTTCCTACCAGTGTCCAATACTATAACTTAATTTGGACAAATAGGTTGAATCTATAGTCTCAATTAGGAGGAATGGGGGTGCTGTTCTCTATTGTGGCCCAACTTAATGGTCCCATATTCTCCACTTTCCAGTGTTTTATTTTTTGTCTTGAGGTCCATTCAAAGCTGTTTGTGTGGTGTCATGTACCAAAAACACTCTCAATCCATTTTTACACCAAGAACAGGCTGTTTCTGTCGCTGTGTCTTTAAGGCTCATTAATATTAACGACCCCTCTATTCCGATTGGCTAACCGTTTCAAGAGTGAAACGTGAGACGCCGCGGCCCGGGCAGCTACAGGTAGGGAAAACTCTCCGGTAATAAACAATGACAACCGCTCAACCGCTTTGAAAAAAAACACTTTGTTAGTCTATTATTTCTTACAAAAATGATAATGAGCGAACCTTTGTGACGCCACAAAGTTACGGAAGTCCAAACGGCTCGTTTAGAGGCTCGCTTTACTAATATGGATTGTGTGGATTTAGTTGGCGACCATGCGTTTTGATACTTTCACCATGTTGAGATAGACCATCCAACTCCTTTATCATCACAGAGGCAAGGGGAGTCCTGCTTTACACCATATGGGACCTTTAAATTGCACTTCACTTGCACTTTATGGACCGTTTCATGGTCTACTTAGTGCCTTCCCATCATCGTATCTGTTTATTTGTATTTGTTTGCTTGTGTGTATTTTTCTTGTCCCATATATCATGAGCTCTGAGTGTTTCTGTTCGAGAGACGGACGACAAAAATACACTGCTTACGAGTCGCTTCTGCTGTAGACCGGGTGTTCCTCGCAGGTATACAAACGTTTATGAGTATGTGTGTGTTAGTGTGTGTGGGTGTGTGTGTGTATCCCCCCCCCCCCCCCCCCGGGCAGCACGCGTGTGTCTGTGCCACCGGAGCAGAGGACAGATATGAGTGAGCGAGGCCTTTCTGGTTGCCCGGCTGCAGGATGACAGACGGTCCGGTGGAGAGCGGCCCGTGGCTCTGCCCCTGCCCCTGCCTCTGTCTCGGGCGCAGGGCTTTTAAGTCTCCCCAGGGTGACGGCGGCCAGCCTGCCCTCACACTCCGCCCCCCACCCCCCACCCCCCCACCCCGCTGTCACAGCCCAGTCGGCAGCAGCGCCACTTCCCCCGGCCCTCCAGGCTCTCTACACGCCGAGTCCGTTATTAGATCAAGCCCTCCGAACCTGCAGAAGCACGACCCGCCTGTTTATGATGGGAAGAGAGAAATGTGGAGTGTGCTGCTACTAGATTCTGTTAGCTTTTCTCAAGACTATGTTTCTTACTCTTATTTAACCAGACAGGCGAGTTAAAAGGCGCTACATGTATGAAGCAAAACAACTGAGCACCTGTGACAGGGGAATTTGTAGTTGTAGAAAATAGTCACACGTGTATCAGCAAATTTGAAGTCACAGAGAAAAATGCGTCAGGAGTTGCAAACTTGTAGAATTTTTTTTCTCTCCCACAAACACAACAGTTACACCTTCTCAAATTCTTCATTGCAGGAGCACAAATCCTATTCTACGAAACACAAATGGAGAAACTCATACGCTCACATTTTTGCTACAGTTGCAAAACACGTTCACACACCCGTATCAAATAATGTGAAGTCGTGGACAAAATTTGCACATCCGCAAATCGGTATGTGAATTCATGCAATGAGAGTTGCACACCTGTAGAATATTTTCTCACACATATTCATTTTTTCTTGGATATTTTTCTATGTGTATGTAGCATCTGAAAAGAATGGCAGCCTTTACAATGCATTTCACTTTGTGTGCATTTGCTCAACCTTGGAAAGTCTAACATATCAAAATGAAGCAAGAGCAACCGCAGCAACCCGTCTGGACTGATGCTCATATTCAGGTATTTCTTCATGTTCTTAACCGGTATGAACACCAGTGAAGGTTAACTACAGCAAAGAACACGTCCAGTATATAATATGCTTAGCTAAACTTACAGGCACTGCACTGCAAAAAAACGTCCATCTAAATGAGTCATTTAGTCTCATATTCAGCCTTCAAATCTTATTTTTCTTAAATCAAGAGATAAATCCTGCCAGTGAGGAGAGATAACTCCACTTGTTTCCAATGCAGCCTCACTTGTTTCAGGAATTTTCTAGAAATGAGTGTCAGTCTGTTGAAACAGAGATAAGGCAGATCACTGCACTGCTGTCAAGAAAATGACACTTGATTCTACTAAATTCTTGAAACAAGTTGATTTACACTGGAAACAAGTTAAATTATCAAACCCCACTGGCAGATTATTTCACTTATTTTAAGAAAATTCAGATTTTAGAACTCAGTAATACGCTAAATAAGTTCAAGTTCAAGTTTATTGTCACATACATTTAAAAAGTACAATGTACATTCAAATGCAATGAAATGCATCTGCCCTGGCTCTATCTCAGCCCTTAAAAACTATATATAAATAAGAATAAATAAAAAAACAAAAACAATAAATAAGAGATCCCGCAAATAATAATCACTATGAGTTATGTAAAGTGCTACTGTTCAGTAATGTAACCGCCTGGGGGTAAAAACTGTCTTTGAGGCGGCTGGTCCGAGCTCTGATGCTCTGTAGGCGTTTTCCTGAGTGAAGGAATGAGAACAGACCATGTGCTGGGTGGCTGCTGTCCTCCATCATACTTTACTTAGGGCCTTCCTTCTACAGCGGGAGGTGTAAATGTCCTGAATCTGTGGCAGTGGGGTTCCTATGATTTTTGAAGCCGTTTTTACCGTCCTCCTCAGTTGTTTGTGGTCTTGTTCGGTCAGGTTGCCAAACCACACCAGTATGCCTCCAGTAAGGATGCTCTCTATGGTCGCCCGGTAGAAATTTACAAGGGTCTGTGGACATTCCATATTTTTTAAGGCATCGCAGAAAGTATAGTTGTGCCTTCTTAACAACACAACTGGTGTTTAGAGACCAGGAGGGGGAGTCTGAGATCTGAATGCCTAAGAATCTGTTATTATTATTATTAAGTTATTATTATAAGTTATTCACAATTTCAACAGGGACATCATTGATGTAAACTGGTGGCTGCAGTTTTGGACTTCCTAAAATCAACAATTATCTCCTTTGTTTTCTCAACAAATAACTTGTTAAGATGGAGATTTTTTGCAGCGTGGAATCGGATTTGTTATGGCTGTCCAATAAACAAGCTACTTGTGAGTCATGTGACTTTGGCTTGCAAGCCCTGGTTCGTTTGTAATCAGGCCGTGTGAACAACTACGGTTCGGACCAAAGAAAAGGAACCGTAGGTGTGATGGCACCCTAACAATCCACTAATGGATCATCGGGGTGGCGGTCCCTCTCAGTGGAACCCGGGACGAACCACAGCGGCACGCCCAACTGCCTCCTCGGTGCGGCGGCAGGCTTGTAGACATAAACAAAGCCATTTACAGTGACAGGCGGGAGCAGGTAGAGCGGGAGGGTTCGGCTCCTGGCAGGCAGGATGAAGCTCAGTGTAGCAGGCAGCAGCCGGCTGTCGCCTCCCCCTCTCTATTTTACAGCTCATCACTTTAATCAGCAGCCTGGCGGGCCCGCCCCGGCTCCGCTAAGTCTTACAGATGGCCTCTTTAACTGGCAGCGAGGAACGGGAGCTCAGGCGCGGTCCGGAGAGACTTCGCTCACGAAAGACGAAGCCAGCGCTGTCTCTGTGGACATCTGTCTGGCCCGATACGGAAACCGGCAGAACACAACAGCCATGTCACCGTGTCACAGCCAGATAAGCACATTACTGTACTGCGCTCAACTTTCTGTCAAGGGCAGAAAGTGGAACAGGCCGAGTTTTCCGGAAGGCCAGTGTCCAGCCGGCCAGCAGCTGCCATTAACGTAGAATAGCCTTCACCTATTACTGCTACAGGTGTGTGTGTTAGTGTGTGTGCACCAGGATAAGAAATTGTTTTTTTTCCCACTTGCTCACTTTTGATTTTTAGGGCCGTTTTGGTCCTTTTCGCACACATTTATTCACATTTGCATTGCATGTTGGCAAATAAACACTCCATTTGTATCACTAAGATTTATTTTATTACATATCATACTACCCCCTCACATAAATAGAGTAACAATCAGAGACAATTTTTACTTCAGGCTGTTGTTTTCTGATCAAAAACAGCTCCAATTTTTGTCTCCCAGAATGCATTGGAAGAGTCTTAAGAAGTATTACAATGTCTTAGATCTAGCTGTATATTATTTTTTACACCATGCTTTGCACTTCAAGTCCGCCCTTAGAGGAAAGAACAGGGTCAGTATGCTATCTGCTTTACTAAACACAGTTGGACTTCATCAATTAATCAATATCCTTTTTCTTATCCTGCCAATTTCAAGTTTCACAACTTTTAGTAAGCTATGTTCAACCGCAAATAGTTTGTTTTTTTCTTTAGTTTTTAAATTATAAATTTGATTCCAGGTACCCTGAAGAATCGGTTCCCACGCATCTCCTACGGTGGCCCCCGGGGGACAGTTGTTGCATTCAAGCATGATAACTCAACGAAAAAAATGTGAACAGGGTGAATGCAAAAAAAGGGCACGCCTATTTATCAGTGGCATTTTCTGCCCCCTCATATTTAATTTCACATGTATTTTATGAACTTTTGAGTAAATGTCTGACTCCGGAGTGCACAAACAAGTATTATCAACTACTTTAACAGGCCAACTAAAAACATCTTTACCTGTGGATCTTAAGCCAAAGATACTGCTATGGGTTTGAGTACATCTATGAGTTCATGCATGCACACACACACACACACACACACTCAGACAGTCTCTTTCTACCCTCAGGAGTCAGATCAAAGAGTGTCTGTCTGTTGGACAGTCACATGCTCAGTAACACACTCGTCCCCCAGCAGCTTCTCGGAGGCTGCCGGCCAGTGGAAATGGCGTGGAACAACATTAAAGATATATTAGAGAAGAAGAAGAAGAAGAAAGAGCATAAGAACACATCAGAGCTTCTTGGAATCAGCTGTGGCCAATTAACTAAACCCACAAAGTGGCTGGCAGCACATGGGATACAATTCTTTTTACTGTAAACACAGACGAGTTATGAAACATAAAACTTATGAAACTGCAACACCTGCCCAGCACCATCAGGGTGGAGGAATCATGGGTAATGATGGGTAACAAATCTACTTTTTTTCTTTTTTTTTTCCCTTGATCTGATTTTTGGGGTCATTTTGGTCCTTTTTATCAAACTAGGTTGATCTGACAATATTATTGAACTGTAATATAATACATTTGCATTGCATATTGGCAAATAAACTAAATTTATACCACTAAGATTTGTGTTAACTTTTTCCCCCACTGCTGGAAACTAGCAGCAGGCATTTCCCCTCTCCAGTCCCATCTTCCACTCCTCCACTGTTGAGTTTTTATTCTTTGTTGTTGCAGTGGTTTGTGTGTGTGTCGACATTTTATTCTGCTGCTGCCAACATTTTCTCCTCCTCCTCCTCCTCAGGCTGCAAGCTCGGTTGTTTTCCGATCAGAAACCGCTCCATTCGGGGCGTCCTGGTGGCTCAGTTGGCTAAGGAGCGCACCTTGTAACTGTGACTTTGAATCCAGCCAGAGACCTTTGTCACATGTCCCCCCTCCTCCCTGTCTCTCTCCACTGTAACCTATCCAATTAAGGCAAAAATGCCCCCAAAAAATGCTCTAGTCCAGAATTCTCATCCAGAACACGCTCCAAGAAAAATCGGCCAGTCATTGGCTTCTATGAATCGCCTACGGTGGCCTGCGGGGGATAGCAGTTTAGTCTAGTTTATTTATATACCGTATATTTATCACAAGCAAGTCTCAAAGGGCTACTACAGTGGTTCTCAACGTGGGATCTGGGGACCACCAGGGGTCCTTGAGGGGGTTCCAGGGGGTCCCCAGCAAATTGATCAATTGTGAAACTTCAGCATTATTTTGTTCACAGGAAGTTAACACAATTAGAGAATGCAGAAGACTTACTATTTTGATCATAGTTTCACTGTTATCTCTCTAGATAGTCATGGAATTCTGGACAAAATCTAACAATAAAAATATTATCATATTTGGGTTTGAGAGACAAAATCTCATCAATTGGGGGTCCATGGCCCTAATGTCAACTAAATAAGCGTTCATTGATATGAAAAAGGTTGAGAATCACTGCCATACTACGTCATATAGATCATATATACACATCATATTCATCCTTCATATACATCATTTACTGCATCATATACATACATCATATGCCACAAACACACTCTACACACACTCTCCTATGGGGAATTTAGAGGCTTCAAATCCACCTGACCTGCATGTTTTTGGACTGTGGGAGGAAACCCATGCAAACCCGGGGGGGGGGGGGGACATGCAAATTCCACAGAGGAGATTCAAACCCACGACCTGCCGCCAGCTGCATTCACACAATGAATATTTGACAACTCGAGGTGAAATTTCCTCCCCTTCATTTTTTAATTTCACCGGCATTTTCTAACTCCCCCCCCGGTAATTTCTGACCCTGTCATCGTTATATACACATCCACACCATCCATCCAGCACATCCAGTACATTCCATACATCGAGACCCGGGCCAGCCACTCCAATCCATCCGGCACAACAGCAGAGCCGGAGAGTCCCTGAGGAGCTACCCTGCTTTCCGCTGCTCAAGGCGGCCTGCAGTGGAGAGGAAAAAAAAAGCAGCAACCCTGGACTGCAGAACGAGGGCCAGGGCTGGAGCTGAAGATAGAGAGAGAGAAAAGGACTGAGGCATGACTGGAGATGGAGAGAGAGAGTCCTCAGAAAACAAACCCACACACACACACCGACACACACACAAACACAAACAAAGCTGTCTCAAGGATGCGAGGTAATGCTTAAAACTAAGATTCTGTGTCGACTGAAACCACTGACAGCTGCTTCACCTTGACTACGGTTGTGGCAGGAGATGTGGCAAACTTCTTCTATCAAAAGACACACAAAAAGAGAGGCGGAATAGGAAAGTGCGGGAGCGAGAAACCAGCCAGCAGAGAGAGACAGAAAGCGGCAAATAAATTACCGAACGAGGTCAGTCGACAAGAGGGTTGTAGCTACAGCCAAGTGGCAAAAGAGCGTCGAGTAAAGTTCTGAGAAATGGCAAAAAGCCACGGAAAGTGAACATTGTTAGTGCGGTAAACACAGAAGAGAAGAGCCTGATGTGTGAGGAAGGGGTGAAGTGGAAGTGCGTGTCAGGCAGCCCGGCGAAAACACAGCGAGCCTCTCCCGAGTCGGCCCCCGGCTCGCATTTGAAGAACTGCTCAGCCGCTGCAAAATTCATGAGTCTGAATTGATAAAACATTGATGACTCTGTTCGAGATTTCCTTCTTTCTTTTCCTTTCACGAGAAAATAACTCGACTGACTAAACGCTAAGACGCCCGTAAGTTGTATCCAGTGGTGGAAAGTAACTAAGTACATTTACTCAAGTACTGTACTTCAGTACAATTTTGAGATACTTGTACTTTACTTGAGTATTTCCATTTGATGCTACATTATACTTCCACTCCACTACATTTCAGAGGGAAATATTGTACTTTCTACTCCACTACATTTATTTGACAGCTTTAGTTACTTTTCAGATGGAGATTTGACACAATGGATAATATAACAAGCTTTTAAAATACAACACATTGTTAAAGATGAAACCAGTGGTTTCCAACCTTTTTGGCTTTTGACGTCTTACAAAAAGCAGTGTGTAGTCGGGGTCACATTTCAGATGTCTATGAGTTGTTAACAGCTCCACCAAATAGTGATTTTTCCCTCTAAACCTCACATGGTTTCATTTCAATAAATGTTCAAATCATCCAATATTTCAGCAAAAATCTAAGATTAGAGAAAAAGTCCAAAAACTGAAAACAGATTTGTGTATCAGAACTTTGTTTTTTCTTCTTTCCTTTCCCATTAATCATCTCACGACCCCTCAGATTTATCTGGAGGGACCCGACCCCTAGGTTGGGAACCACTGGACTAAATGAAGCATCGCGTTAGTTCAGGCAGGGCACGGACGTCACGCGTTGCTAGTCATCTACCAGCTGATCACCACACACCAATCATAATCCATTCTCATAACAAGGCGGTCTATTTAAATGGCCTCCTCCTACACTGATTCCTGCTTCACAACTGCTGCGCACTCTGCTGCTTGGTAAAGCTTTACCTCCACCTCCCCAGCCTCCACCTGTTACAGTCTATGCAATCGAGCCACGGTGGCTCTTAAATGTCACTACTGAGTGTTGCTGTTCTGGCTCTGCTCTGTCCACTCCCATGGGGGGATTTGCATGGCGCCCCTGCTATACCTTCAGCATGCTTGCCGGGTAAGCAGGGAGCTGCTCGAGCAGGGCCATATCCGCCAAATATAACTGTATTACCATTAGTTGCAGCTAATGGTTTCATCTGTGACTAAAGTGTTCCTGACTGAAACTAGCTAACTGTATATAAAGTAGTTCAAACTAGCTCCACCTCCAGCAGCTACAACAGTAACATGCTGCTTACACACTGATGCTTCAGTATTAATAATCTAATGATGTCATATATAATAAAATATCAGTCAGAGGGACCAAACCACTACTTTTACTTTAATACTTTAACTACTTTTTGCTGCTAATACTTATGTACTTTTACTTAAGTAGGGTTTTTCATGCAGGACTTTTACTTGTAATGGAGTATTTTTACATTGCTGTATTGGTACTTTTACTGAAGTAAAGGATCAGAGTACTTCTTCCACCATTGGTTGTATCCGGTGGGCGTCGGTGTAAAGCGCTTAATGTGACGCAGAAAAAAGTCACAGCGGGCCACACCTCACCTCACGCCTCCTCCCCCTCTGAGGTGACGGCGCTCTGTCATGAGTCATCGGATCGAGTGCGGTGAATTATTCTCTGATCATTACAGTAAGTAAGGGCCGCAGCCCCAGAGAGGAGAGACCGGCTTTCTCACATGGAAATAAAGCTCATCCATCTCTGGGAGATTCATCATCAGTCACTTAAGGAACAATGCGGCTCGCGCCTAATGGAAAGTCCTGGGGAATGTTAGATATTGGTTAGAGTAATGAACTCGCCTCTTGATTTCCCTCATGTGCAGCAACATTTGCATGTTATATATCTCCAACGCATACACACACACATACATACACATGATCAAACACACACACACACGCATGTAACAGACACACACAAGCACCCACTATAAGAGCAGCAGTGAGGCTGTGGATCTGAGGCTGCTGTTGAAGCATGAGTGTGTGTGTGTGTGTGTGTGTGTGTGTGTGTAGGTGTGTGTGTGTGCATTATGTGGAAGGAGATCAGTGCCAGCAGAGACTGCATGTGAACTGAATACATTTGAATTTGTCACGCTCCTATTGAAATGTTGAATTCTAAATGAATTCCAAAAATTTAATTTGTAAGGCACAATTTGAAATTGAAGGCAATGGCTTGAAATTCAATGTGATTATTACTGAACGTAACTGTGTAAAGTATCATTTCAAATCAGACTGAGCTCTCTGAGACACAGCCAGGGATGCAGGAAAAGCAAACGAGCAAAGATTCAATCCAACAGTGTCTGAAAGTACAGAAACGAGACGAGAACAAAAACTAGGCTCGTAAAATCTCGAGTTAAAACTTTGCTTGTGAAGTTAAATTTAGGAAATTGAATTTGAAAGTATAGTAAAAAAAGTTACATTTAATAATAAACACACTGAATTTCAAATGGTGCCTTCCAAATACAATTCATTTATTCAAACATTTCACTTCTTGAACTCAACAGTTTACATGTGAACATGACAAATTTAAATTCATGCATTCAAATACAGTCTCTCCTGGCACTAATCTCTTTCCATAGTGTGTGTGTGTGTGTGTGTGTGTGTGTGCGTGTGTGTGTCTGTTTTGTTAACAACTCTCAAGGCTGAAATCCTATCCATAATCTGCTCCACCCCCCACAGCTCTACACAGCCCCCCCTCTGCTGTGGGCAGGTTTTAACACCACAGCTGGCACACACTGCTTCCAGTCACTCACACTGTACACATACAGTAGAAACACACACACACACACACACACACAAAGAACATAGACACACACACACACACACACACACACACACAGGGGAAATAGCTGGAATTGAGATGTGAGCTAATTTAGTGGAGCTGATCTCTTTGAGGTGCTGTATCAGTATCCAGTCAGGCTTCTGGTCGGTCCCGCTGCTGGGACCTGGCCCCCTCTCTCTCTCTCTCTCTTCGGGGGGCCCGAGCAGCTGTAGAGCCGGGGCCCCCCCGCAGAGACCCGGCAGGAGCTCCAGCAGAGAGCCGGCGTCCCCAAACGCAGCTCGGCGCCGCTTAATTACCTCCTCACTCTCACTCTCACTCGTCCCCGTCCCCGTCCCCGCTCCGCCTGACAAAAACTGCCGATCGCGGAATCCGTGAGCGGGACGGGGCCCGGCATAGCAGAGGGGCCCGGCCAGGCTCCTATCCTGTCATCAGCGCCACACTTACGCAGCTATTTATCTCAATTAGCCATGCTCTGCATACTTGAAAAATATGATGTCAGGATAAGGCTGGGGCAACAGGCAACCGCGGATATTGTCCCACTCCATATTTGCGATAAATCACCCCCCCCCCCCCGAGAGCTCTCAACCACCGCGCCGTTTAAATGTCGAACGAAACAACAAATCGGTAAATAACCTCATCATCGCGCAGTGATGGTTATGGTAGGGCCGCTTAATCATTCTCTCACAGCCACAACCTGACAAGCCTCAGCCACATTGTTTACCTCTGCGAGAGCCTTGCTTTATTTTTCTATCTTTTAACGGGGGGAGGGGGGGGGGAAGCTGGTGGAGTAAACAAGCAGAGCAGCGTGGGCAGCATGCTGAGCAGGGGGGGGGGGGGGGGGGCGCAGATAGCATCAGGACGGGACGGCTCAGGAGGACACACACACACCGATAACGCCTAACCTGAGGTCACCCAAGGGCGCCGCGCTCCTCTCCCAGACATCATCTGAGGTATGACCCCAACGATCATACGTGACACATACAACACAGACGGCTGACAAAACAACTCCTCCGCACTTTGCCTGAGAACAAACACAGCTGAACGACACGATACAGATGAAATATACATAATAACGGAAAAGACCAAAAAAAAAAACAGAAAGACAAGACAAAGACAACAGCAACCGTTCCCTCCCTCCCTTGTCGGAGCAAACGGAGCATCAATTCACAGAGAGGCAAGCCGGGGAGAGGAAGCGACTCATCAGGCACGGAGGAATGGAAATGCAAACTAGCTGCTGAGCCGCCGAGCTGATCTCTCTCTCTCTCTCTCTCTGTGTGTGTGTGTGTACTCTCGACACGTGTCGCCGACAGATTATTCACACGGGGACTCCGCTTTGGAGAGGAAGCTACCGAGGGTTTAGTGACTCCGACTGCGCCGGGGGGGGGGGGGGTTGATTATGAAGTCAAAAACAATGCATTATTAAAATAAATGGCGCTCCAGATGTTCCCCCCCCCCCCACCCCCCCCCCCACCCGTCTCCATGACAAACGCTATCGTCTCTGAAGACGCGAGCCGAGCGTTAACGCGAGCTTGAAAAATCTCTGTGGTCTTTCGCCCTTTCTTCTGTGTGTGTGTGTGAATGTGTGTGTGTGTGTGTGTTAGTGTACAACGCCGCCTCCCTCCCTCTAGAAGTGCTGTCACCGTGATGCATTAGCAGGCCTCAGTCATTTGGCATTGTAAAAAGCTAAAGCCTTAGCGTTAATAAAGCGCCCCGGCATGAGGCTGGGCAGGCTCTACAGATACCCAGTTCCCTGTGTGAAGGATGCTCTCGCGGGCAAACAACCTCAAGCTAAATTCATTTAGCAACAAGACTGAATAAGCCTTCACTTGTTTTCATCAAAGCCCCCCCCCACCCCACCCCCCCCTCCCAGAGTTCAGCCTCGCCTCAGAGACGAGCGCTGTGAGACATGAAAAAGCTCGGAGCTGCTGCGAGTCGAGGAGAAGAGCAGCAGCATCTCTGTTTTTTGTACGCTTCCCTCTCCTGCAACCCTGACTAAAACAAAATGACGGCTGGCCTTGTGATGCAGTCAGTGCTCCCATGGTTTTTTTTTTTTTTTTTTTTTTTTTTTTTTTTAAATCCACCATCCTTTGATCCTTCACTGGAGAATTTCTTGTTTTGCACCTACAGTGTGTGAGGATTTACATACCGAGATGTGTGTGTGTGTGTGTGTGTGTGTGTGAACGTGGAGGCGTGCAGCAGCAGGTACAGTACGGTATCCATGCTGCGAGGAACACGCCAGGAACACGCCAGGAACACGCCAGGAACGCGCGATCACTCTTTCTTTCCCGCTAATGATGCCGGCACAGCGTGGGCCAATCGGCACCGAGATGCGTGCGAAAAACCCCCCTCATCTGAATTCAAAGCACGTGTGAATTTGGACGCGTGTCATAATGTGAAAGTGACATTTTCACCTGTGAATTGTCTCTTTGCATATTGAAATAATTTGTTTTTCCATGTGTAACGGTGGGTAAAAACCTTCAAAAAAAAGTTCACGTAGAAAAAAAATTGTTTCAATCGGTGTAATTTTTGAAATGCCAGAACACAATGCCAAAATGCGTCATCCCTCCGAGTTTCATCAAAATCGGAGCAGCGGTGTCTGAGATGTTGTTTTCGAGTTATAAAGACCTTTAATTATTGCGCCTCCCTCAAGGCCAGTCTGTGTACTTTTGTTGGGAACAATGAAAGGAGAGCAGTGAATTGTGTAATTTTTAGTTTGAACAGTCTTAACCCCAGAGTTTCCTGCGATCCACATTGCAAAGTTTAATAACACTGCAGTTCTTCATCCAGATCCAAAAGAGCAAGCAGGTCAACACATCACCTGGCCTAACCCGTCAGTGTTTATAGACTGTAAATGGTGCACAGTAGTGTGGCTTCAGTACTGGTTAAAGATTTCATACTAGTCTTTTCAGGACGTCACGTGGTTTGTCGTTTGTCTTCCGGGTTTGATGCAACGCTCTTCAGCAGCCGACCTACAAGTCCCAGATGTCGGACCTTCCAACCAGGACTTGAACGCCAATCTCGGAACCCATCGTCTATCGGTCTGACGACGATTAGACTGCCAATATTTCGGGGTTTCGCGGTCATTGTTTACAGTCCGATTAGCAACTTGAGACGCGAGAATGGAGTTGGAGGTGAGTACAATACACAAACATCGATACTTTTTGTAGGTGTTTTAGGTCCAGACGACATTTCGGCTAATCTCTATAAACAGATATCTGCATATGAGATGTCGTCTCTCAACTCCGACTCCATTCTCGCGTCTCAAGTTGCTAATCGGACTGTAAATGATGACCGGCGCACGGAAGAGGAAGTCTTGGCCCGGATGTCCACTGGCTACACCGGAAACCCCGAAACATTGGCCGTCGCCGCCAGAGTCTAATCATCGTCAGACTGATAGATGATGGGTTCCGTGATTGCTTGAACGCACACTGAGTCCTCCCAGGCAGAACAATCACAATACTGAACCCTGATTGGCCGTCAACAGCAGCAGATTAAGCTGCTGATTGGAGGTTTTCCAGTTCAAACACAGCAAACTGGCCCAACTGGAAGGATTTCATTAATTCTTTAGTGAGGGAGCCAGAAAACAAGAACTTGTCAGAAACAAGTGACGTTTACTGGAGTTAGTCTGAAACTACCTGGAAAAAAGGAGTATTTTTGAAAATGCAACAACTTAAAGTTCAACCACTCAAACAAAACCAAGTTTTAACAATGTCTTCATTAAACGCTGTAATCATACAGTGTGTGTATATAAATAGAGGACAATTAGAATTCCTGTAATAGGGCTTCTTTAAAACCTGCTGGGTCATTTTAGCCTCAGTGTCACATCCTTTGTCGTCATCTGAGTTCATCTCCAGTCAAAACACAAACCATCTTTGCTACCCAACTCTACTGCAACAACATTTTTACCAACCTTGTTAATATCAGATTCACACACTTGAGTGCTGCAATGTTGCAATATAGATAGCCAGCAGCTGTTTCTCCATGATGCCCAAAAGATATCACATTGCTTTTAATGGGAAGGCATCATGGGGGGTTGTATCATTAAGTTACAACAGACAGATTCAGTCGTCTGTGATATCTCAGTGTGAGTGAAGGCTGCTGATATGACTCAGCAGAAAGGACAAGAGGGAGACAAAGAAGAAGAACTGTGCAGATACGTATCTCCTTGGGAATCCAAAAAAAACCCCATCTGAATATGATTTGATATGAAACAATAGCTCCAGCTGCCTGAATGCAAATCTCTTAGTCTAGCTACTGTTTGAATTTCATGACATACAATTTTAATCTAGTTATTGTAATGTAAATGGTTGTTGACTATTTTTCAGCATAATTTCCATCCAAAAATAACACTGATACTTGGCTACATTAATTAATAACCATTCAACTTCAGCTAATCTAATCTCTAAGTATAATGATATTGTTTAGGACGGTGGTTCTCAACGTGGGGTCCGGGGACCACCAGTGGTTCTTGAGGGGGGTTCCTGGGGGTCCCCAGCAAATTGATGAATTGTTAAATTTTAGCATTATTTCATTTATTTCAGAAGTTAACACAACTAGAGAAGGTATAAGAATCTATTTTGATCATAGTTTCACTGGTATCTCTCTACCTACAATACAGATAGTCATGGAATTCTGGACAAAATCATATCTAACAATAGAAATACTCTCAAATGGGGGTTCGTGGCCCTAATGTGGACTAAATTAGGGGTCCTTGATATGAAAAAGGTTGAGAATCACTGGTTTAGGAAACAAATTCCCAGTACTTAACATTTTATTTATTAGCCTAAAAAAGAAAATTTCACTATACACTACAAGATGCATCGTCGCTGTCCAGTGGAAACCTTGTATCTCCAGGAACTAAGAGGAACGGCTTTGTTTTCAGCTTGACCACCATGCATGTTAGAGTTTATCCCCTGGGTCTTGAAAGGGTTTCATAAGACCAAGGCTGGTAAAACTGTCTTAACCCAGAGAGGAGCATGCACTCATTCAACTAAAGCTAAAACATGAAAATCACGACACATGACGGCAGCAAGCTTAATTGCATGACTTTGTCAGTGACACATTTTGCCTTCAGGCTGCCTTGGCTGCATGCTGTGGTGTGTTGAACTACAAGATAATACGGGTGTCATCGTTGTCTTGGTAACCAGCTTGTTGGTGTTGACAGTTAATCAATGATATTCCATGACCATGTCAGGAGGTTGGACTCAACAACACACCTACTGCACATTTCAGCTCTATTGTATGTTACTATCTATTGCCAAAATGTATCTGAAGAGTTCTATTCTGAAATGCTGTATATTCATTAAATACAAAGGTAATCATTCAATGGACTATGTCAAAAATATAGAGAATCCAGAATGAACCATTTTGTCAACAAGGGACTTAAGTTACATTAAATATCCTTATTTGTTTTATTTGGGTTCTACTAATTACTGTCTATGTGCAGCTCATTTCAAATGGTGGTTATCTCATTTTGAAGCTTCTCAGTTTCTGTGCGGTTGTGTCAATATCTCCAAATAGATATGGAAAACTTAGCATGTGACAGTACAACAGTACACAAGCAAATCCACACGGCTGGCTGGACGCAGCGAAGCAGATTTGGCATGCTGTCTACTGAAATATGGCAAACTTCCTGATAGAAATATGTTTTTTTTTGTTGGTTAATTAATTCATTGGTGAATAATGTTAAGGCTGCTGATATATCACGCATCTCTAGAGCCCAGAAAATGAATCCCGCAATATGTCCGAGCGGTCTAAAAATGTTATTAGCTGTAATTAGTCGTAACGGAGCAAATTCCAGTCCCAGTCTATGATGACGGTTATAAAGCCACTGGAGTGAAAGTGAATGCAATTACAGTGTGATTGCGATACCATCAAAACAAAGACAATGCCTTTAGGCGGGACAAAGCAGGGCTAATTATATCGGGCTTCTGATGGAGATCGGATAAAGGCGCTGAAGGCTCGTTCCTGCGCCTTCCACGAACAGTCAGAGAGAGCGATAAATAGACAGAGTTTAATTGCTCTGCGCTGAGGTGACTGTGCTAATTTTCCGTCTCGCGGTGGAGGATTTGAAGAAGTGCGTGCAGCAGGTGACATTTCTCTTGGTCTGATAATGAGCCAGCCCTGTAGGAGGAGCCTGCAGTGGGGTCGTCACGACGCCCCGCCGCCACCATCTTCCACACAGCCGGCCCTAAGCTCACATGGTTTGTAACAAGCAAACCTGAAGAGGCTGCAAATGAAAAGCAAAATGCAGTGTTCAGCACTGTTTTACTTGGAAAAACAGAAAAGATGAATCATTAAAGGAGCCAGGCATTCCAGCTTCCTTCTGTGCGGTGAACTCTTTGTGTGGTGAGCTGCTATTTCCTACAATATGTGGTCTGATTATTAAAGCAGTGACTATTTACTGTGTGTGTGTGTGTGTGCACCAGGATGAGTCACAGATGTCATTTCTACAACCACATGTCTTCCTGCGATCACAGCGGCCAGGGTGACGAGTGACATCTTTAAAATATTGTTCATCAACTGATCGTGAACGTCTGGAGAGATGTGAGCTGATTTACGGAGCAGAAACATCCGAAACGCATCTTTTATACGACATCACCGGGCCCGCCAAAACCCTTCGCTATCGATCCCCGCCCTTACACCAGATGACGCTTTTAAACCGAACGTATGGATTTTAGGTCCGGGGGAATGAAAAGTGTGTCGCGGCCATGGGAGGATGAGATCAGATCATGTTTTCCACATCCAACTGAAGGCACTTGTGTCTGCCCATTGTTCATCCAGCCTGCCTTTAATTTGACAGCAGGGGGGGCAATAGAGACACGTCTGTCCCTTTGAAAGATATCACCCTCATGTACGATGAATAATTCAGACGGAATAATTCTGCCGTGGGTTCCTGTGAGGTGGGACCAGTGTCTCGCCTCCTCCAGCGGTAGGACAGCCAGGAAACTCATACATAAAAGATGAAAGGTTTGATAGCCTCCGCTGGATTCGGGGGACTGGGCTTGTGTGCCACAGACTTTACAGTCGTAGCCTGGCTTAGCCGCACACAGCCTGTGAACTGCCCAGCCTCTCGGGCCCCGCCTGCACTGGGGCTTCCTCTGTAATATCTGTGCCATATGCAACCCTGCTCCACTCTGCAGTCAGAGGGGGCGAGGTATAAATAGCAACAGCATGGATGCAGGAGAGAATGAGACCTCACTGAAACCTCTCACTTTCCCAGCCAATTCACTCCTCACTAAGAGAGGAGCGAAGCGCAAGACAGCCTCCGATGTCGATTCAAAAATTAGTTTCAATTGCAGCGTTGCTCGGGTCACATTCTGCTGCTAGTAATCCACCCTGCATTCATCAATATTTCTAGAATGTGTGTCACCTGCTGTATAATTTACACGGCCGCATCTGCAATTGTGAGCTAAATTCGGCACTTTAATTTTGCCATTTTCCTTTTCGTTCTCCTGTTAACAGACAGCTTTAGTCTCATCTCCGGCGTGAGAGTGGAGACGGATCCATTCGAGTGGAGCCAAACCTTCTGCCTGCCCAATTGCCTGACACAAACATGATAACATTTCGGTGGAGCACATCAAAGATTGGCATATTCCTACCTTCTAAAACAGGAGTAACATGCACGACGCTGATATGCTTAGAAGAAAGGAACCTGCGGTGAAATGTGGGTTTATCTGTCCGTCAAGTTAACCTTCTATCCTCTTCAGGTACCCTGGGATATATCTGCAGTACTAAAAAGACATGAAGGCATAGCATTTTGGTTCAAGGCATTTGTCTTAATTCACTGTCAAGAATCTCTATCTATGAAGAGACAGACGCAACTAGCCATCAGTCTTTACACAAACTATATTACTTCTGCAATATTCTGCAATATGCTTCTGTTGATGGATTCAAACACTTTCTGAGATTTCAAAGTGTTTGCCTGAAAGGAACAAGGGAAATATTGGTGCAAAAACGGGCTGCACATTGATATACATAGTTTAAGATTGACAGGGAGTCTGTCAGCAGAATGTTTGATGGAGGTTCAAACAATCAAATCTATTATGTCAGCAGCAGAAAGTACTGTAATGCAACTTTTGTTGAGTTGCACTTGTATTTGAACAAGCTAGGTGGGTCAGAAGATGTAAAGAAATGGAAAAAAACCATAAAAAAACAACCACAACCAGAAGTCACTCGGTTGAACTTCCACCAACACTGAACAATTCTCCAACTTCAAAGCTGCAGCCTTCATAACGGTTTATGTTTGTTTTGTCATTTGTCTTCTGGATTTGACTTTCCAGGAAAATAGCATGTGACCGCAACACTGTTCAGCAGCTGACTTGGAAATTCTGAATGTCAGAATTTCCCACCGACACATGAACGCACCATAATAGTTATTGCTAAAAAAACGTTAACCCAGATTCAGATCATCACCAAAATCGAATCAACTGATCCTTCGGCCAAAGGCTACTTGTCCACCAAATTTCAGCCAAATCCGTTAATTACTTTTTGAGATATTTTGCTAACAGGCAGACAGAGAGAGACAGACAGACAGACAGACAAAAACAGACAGACAGAGACAGACAGACAGATAGGTGTGACAACTTCACTGGCAGAGGCAACAACAGTACTGTCCTTTAAGTCAGTGGTTCTCAACGTGGGGTCCGGGGACCACCAAGGGTCCCTGAGGGGGTTCCAGGGGGTCCCCAGGAAATTGATGAATTGTTAAACTTCACTATTATTTCATTTACAAGAAGTTAACACAATTAGAGAATGTAGAAGAATGACTATTTTGATCATAGTTTCACTGTTATCTCTCTACCTACAGTACAGACAGTCATGGAATTCTGGACAAAATATATATAACATATCGAACAATAAATATATTCTCAGATTTGGGTCCCAGAGACAAAATCTCATCAAATGGGGGTCCATGGCTCTAATGTGGACTAAATAAGGGGTTAAGGTTGAGAATCACTGCTTTAAGTAATCAGAAAAATGTTTATTTAGTGTTTACATGTGGAATTCAATTTACCACAATTTATTACTGTTGAATAAATAGATTACTACTGTTGTAAAATGATTCATATCCTATAATGCATGAATGGCAAGCATAATGTGCTGTTACACAGATTTCTGTCAACTACTGGCATGGTATCATATCATAGTCGTACCATCAGGCTCCCTGGTGGTCATGACAGAGATGATGAAGAGGAAAACATACACTGTTACAGATAATATGGACCCCCCTCTATAGAGTGTGCTCAGGGACTGTAATCATTGTAATCAGCTATAATTGCCTAGATACTCCACGGAATCCTTTTTTATCATCTGCAATTAGACACCATCATTATTAAAATCATGAGTACTCACTTGGTCTAGACTGATTTATTTTGGTGTGTGTGTCTATTTTTGTGTGTATTGTTCATGTCTTTCTGTGCCTTGTTGGCCAAATGAGCGGCAATAAAGGAAAAATCCACATTCAAATGATCTTCTTTTAGATCTCATCAATCTGGGATGTTCAGTCCACTCCAGGGAGTTATTTTGTGATGAAGTGTTGTAATTTACTTTTTTTTGGGTGAGCCCACTTTCCCTCAACCTGCCTCGTCTAGTTCTACTTCAGTCTGCGATTTCCTGTGTTTCCCAGAATGCCTTTCGACAACCCACAGAGAAGAGGTATGAACTTCTTCTTATTCAGCTTTGAGTTAAACATGTAGGCGGAGAGAGAGACAGTGATAGTGACAGTAAGAGTGTTTTTCCAGTTGAGAAAAAGTGAGTTACAGCCTTACTGAAACCCCAACCTGTCTCTCTGCTGCATTGCATTCTGGTCTCTCTCCTGCTCCTGTGGGTGGAGAAATTGGTCTCTCTCCTCTTCTACGATGGATTTCTCCCTGTATGATTGTTGAACGTCTCTCGGTGCAAAATGGCGGCTCTAGAAAGAAGCCCTCGCTCTTTGATTCTGAGGGACTGACACCAAAAACCTGACGTTTACCGCTGATGTTTTACATCCTGAAACATTTTCTCATATCGAACTCCACTGTAGCTGCTGGAAACATCTGGAGGTGACGTCACCTCGTTTACGATTGGTCAGTTATCCACGAAGAAGAAAAATACACCAAATAACAAACTGGACCCAGAAATGCAAGGTACATCACCAGTAGCTGTTTCTTTTTAACAGTACTGAAGTGTTTTCAGGTGGATTTTCCTTTAAAACCAGCTTCAGCGTACATAAATGCAGTAATAGCGAAGGAGCAGTGATCCGCTCTGAATCTAGTTCTGGATCAGGAGTTTGGAGAAGTCGGTGAGCAGAAGATTATCGCGGGCAGCGCAGGAAGAGAGCAGTCGCTTAGTGCGTGTTTCCCTGCTGTTAATAAACCACCGGCTGCACTGTAGCTCTCTTGCTGGAGAGAAATTCAATTTTGCTCAGTTGTCAGCCACCAGAAATTGAGAGTCATTCCAGAGTCACAAATTTTGCTGTTCACAATATGCCTGTCAGTTCTTACAACACTCAGTCCTTACAACAAGCGGTATTTTACAACCCTCCAGAAGAAGAGGCAGAGGAGGCGGAGGAGGCAGCTGCAGCCCCCGACACAGACTAGATGCTGGATAGTAGACCTTTTCTGACGACCTCTATATTACCACTTCGCTTTGTGTGGCATAGTGGAAAATCTGAAACGCTCCCACAAGTCCCGCTCCCGGATTTTTTTTGGACTAGAATCTAATGTGTGACCGTACAATCATCAGCTTTCAGGGTCAGTTCAGGGGATTTAAATCGCGGGCCTTGGGGATACACAACACAGAAGCCGAGCAGGGTTTTGCTGACGTGTGTGTGATCTGTTAAAACTGATGCCATGTCTACAGATGATGTCACTGGGCCGGAGCGCAGGATGCGGCTTGTAGTGGGGAAAAAGTAAAGGGCCAATGTGACCAAGAACCAGTCAGAGGAATCAATACTGATGTGCACAAAATTATATAGGTCAATAAGATTGTATCACACAGCCTGTGTGTTATAATGACGATATGTTTAGCCCTGACAAGTATAATTTGATGGTCAACAACATCTGAAGCAATACTTAAAAGAAAAATCCACCTTCAAATACTATTAAACTAAACTGTGCATTCCAGGAGTTATTTTGTGATGAATTGTTGGAAGTTGTTATGCCCACTTTGTCCGTGCCTTGTCTACTTCTACTCTAGTTAGTGATTTCCTACATTTCCCATAATGCCTTTTGACAACCTTCTGAGAAGGGGCGTGAACTTGTTGTACTCAGCCCAACAAGTAGGTGGAGAGAGGGATAGTGATCACAGCAGCAGAGCAGCTTTCCAGGCTAGAAAAAGTGAGAGTCACCCCCCCTTTACTCAAATCACAACCTGTCTCTCTGCTGCATTGCATTCTGGTCTCTCTCCTGCTCCTGTGGGTGGAGCAATTGGTCTCTCTCCTCTTCTACGATGGATTTCTCCCTGTATGATTGTTGAACGTCTCTCGGTGCAAAATGGCGGCTCTAGAAAGAAGCCCTCGCTCTTTGATTCTGAGGGACTGACACCAAAACCTGACGTTTACCACTGATGTTTTACATCCTGAAACATTTTCTCATATCAAACTCCACTGTAGCTGCTGGAAATATCTGGAGGTGACATCACCTCGTCTACGATTGGACAGATATCCACCAAGAAAAAAAATACACCAAACAACAAACTGGACCCAGAAATCCAAAGAACATCACCAATAGCTGTTTTTTCTTATCAGTGTTAAGGTGTTTTTGGGTGGATTTGTCCTTTAAAGTGAATAGTAGGTTGGGGGAAAAAGCTCTCATTGGAATCTAAAAGAAGGTCGATTAAAAGGTAATTAAGGTCCATTTCAGTGCTGAGGTCTAAAGCCAGATTGCAGGCTCTGGTAGACATTATCTTAAATTAAAAAATCACAGTGTTAAGTGTTTAGGATAATTGACCACAATGGCAGACAGGAGATGAGTTTATAGATCTTATGGGTATCAGGATCAAGGTTGCATTTCTCACCGTTTCCCGGTTTAACATTAATGGTTTTGAGCAACTGAATCAATTAGTGACAGATCCAGAGTAATTCATACAGAGCGGACAAGACTCAGAGAGCTGGAGGAGCTCCCACACCCGCTGTGTTGGTATGGCAATCTCTTCATATCAGTAGTGTTCATGTAATTCAAATAACCATTAAATAATCGAATATTTCCCACTGTATTTGATGAAAAACAGACATCAGCGTGTCTGACTCATGCCTGGACTGGGGAGGTCTACTCAACTGTTCAAGTAGGGCTGGACCACAATATTACTGTTTATTGTCTTTCAATAGAATTATACTGTGATGAAATATGAAAAAAATGAAATGAGTTATTATGACACACAACTCTATTGTCTGAATTAAACAGATACTAATTAAAACAAATCGGAGAATATGATTTGAAAATGAGTTTTATCAAGCTTTATATTGCCATGCAGTTGTGTGACAAACATCAATTTTGCATATGTTTACAGATATCATTATATATCGATATCGAAAGGTTTTTCTTATTGATTATCATGATATTAAATCTTGATGGAGAGCCATCTTCCTCAGGGTGATAAAAATGGCTCAGTGGAGGATATACAGCATAGAAGTTACCAATCAAAACATTTACTGTGCTCATGTGACAGGTAGCCGAATTAAATATCACACAGCCTATGATGTCATGTGAATACATTAAGGCACAATGTACCTCCCCAATGGATCATTTACACACAGCATCTATCGAAAAACACATTAAAGGAGAAATGCCAAATATCCACCGACCATAATCCCATTCCTTTTGAAAACCGGAATCACTGGAAATAGCTTCAACATATACCATCTCATCATAAAAAAATCCACATTTCCACCCAACACATGTCTGCACAGGGACGCCAAGCACAAACGGAGGATAATCATTAGAAGAATTTTAAATCAAAATCAACAGTGCGACCGATGGGGGTCCGGGTAATGAGGTTGACAATCTAGGTTGAGAAAGTAGGTCAGCCCCCGGTCTGGACACACTGACTTCACTCAATACCACTTATAGAAGCTGCCATAACATAACACAACCCCCTTAACACAAAAAAAAGAATACAAATCATGACAATTAGCTGAGCTGCGTCCCACAATCAATACAAACTGTAAGAGCGGGAGAAAAAAACCTGAGTATTAGCATTTTTCATTCTGTTGGCCTCCAGAGTGAAAAATGCTCCATAAGGCAGGATCAGATAGGTACACATCTAGATAAAGACCTTTTAGAGGAGGCTGCACTCATCTGACTTTGCTAAACTGGCTTCCTTTATCAGTGGCACCGGCCCCGATACATTTTTCCTTCTGACCATAACTTAAGGTCATAAACCCTGGCATCTATTTCCACCAACGCAAGCCATCTGTTGTTTGTGAATCAGTGGCTAACTGGGAGCAGGAGAGACTGGAGACACCAGTCCCAGCAGCCAGCCGAGGGACTGCCAGATCCTCTCTCTCTCTCTCTCTCTCTCTCTCTCCCTCTCTCCCTCTCTCTCTCTCTCATCGCGGTCCAACACCCCACGCTATCGACGCTAAGGGGCCACAGCAGACCCAAACATTCCCATATTCCCTGAGGGGCCTTTTTCCCCATTCATTTCACCAGCATTAAATCCATTACAGTGCGCCGCTCCGCAATTTATGCAATCAAACGGCTGAAATATGATATCGAGCTCGGTGCAAAACATGATTGCGTACACAGCGTACATAAATCATCTTGAGAAATCACTGGACCCAATCAGCCACGCTGGGTCCTGCGCAGATTACCAGGCGCCGGTTAATCATCGGCTGTTTGTTGCCCTAACTTATTAGAGCATCATCGTCTTCCTCACTTTTAAAACGCCCGATAGTTTCGTTCAACTTGGCTGCGGCGCTCTGCTGGGCCATCTGGGTTATAGGGCTATGAAAGCAGTGAGGGTGTGGGCGAAGTGTTAAATAGGTCATAACACAAACATCCTCTCCAACTCTCAGGACCAATGTTCCCCTATGGGTTAGCCTCCAGTTTCACACGCTATTGTGGCTGCTGGAGCCTGGAAACCATGGGGATAGCAGGATCCGAGACTTGGGAGACGGGGGTGGGAGTAGGAGAGTGTGTGTGTGTGTGTGTGTGTGTGTGTGTGTGTGTGTGTGTGGGTGTGTGGGTGGGTGGGTGGGTTACTCCAGTGCAGTAGCATCAGTAGAAAGTGAGGCTGTATCCGTCTGGCCTGAAGCCCTGAGCCTCGGCCAGCTCCACCTCGGCACAGTTAGCCAAGAAGCCCTGCCTTCATTCATTCGGAGCCAGTGGCACACAGAGCCAAGCACTATAGAAACTACAACCACACACACACACACACACACACACACACAAATGGAGACAATGCACACACACACACACACCCCACGAGTAGGGCTCGATCGATACAGGTTCTTTCAGGATGATGCCCATAGCTGATGCTTTGTGTCGATATTCAATATCTTGAAACCATTTTCATGCCAGAAAACTACAAAGATTCAGAGTTTCTCCCAGAATTTGCTTCTCATCAGGGTGGAAAAGCCTCTGAAACCGCATTCAGACCATCATGGGACACAAAAGCTCTCCACTGAAACCCTGATGAGATTCTTTTAGTGTTAGCAGCTCTTTAAGGCAGGGAGACCCACCACACCTATTCAATAACAGGGGAAACTCTGCCTTTAAATGAAGAATTAATGTGCAAAAACATTACTGAACAACTGGATGAAAAAAAGAGTAGTAGTTTTCTGTAGCCTACTATCATATCAGATGTGGACGACACTGACCGGCTGATATCTGATATTTAACAAAAAGTCAATATCGGCCCGATGTGATGGCAAACCCATATCGGTCTAACTCTAAAACCACACAAACACACAGCAAGCCCAGGAAACTGTGAAGATCTGTGCAACAACTGATCACTGCCACTGTAAAATCCCTCTATCTCCCTCACGTACAATCCCCCTGCTCTCTCTCTCTCTCTCTCTCTCTGTAGTGTCTTCCACTCTTCTCCTAATCCCTCTCTTCTAGTCTTTAGACTTCTACTCTCAAATAATTCAGTCTCATGCTTATAAAGCTGACAGCACTAAATAAAGAGGTGTGAGCTCTGCTCAGGCTGTAGAGCAGCAAGTGCCAAAGCAAAGTTCCAACACTGGCAATGCATCTCACCAATAATATGCACAGTGATATTCCTCTGGGGGTTTACAGCTTCTGCTACTCAATAGTGACTTTATCAGACTTTATGGTACTTTTTTATCTCCTGAGCACTGCAAAAGATCGTTAAGCCTATTATTGAGTCCTAAAATCGTAATCTTCTTAAAAATAAGTGAAAAAATCTGCCAGTGGAGTTCAGATTACTCCACTTGTTTCCGATGCAAATCAACTTGTTTCGAGACTTTTGTAGAATCAAGTGTCACTTTCTTGACAGCAGTGCAGTGATCTGCCTTATTCTGACTGGTTTCAACAGACTGACACTCATTTCTAGAAAATTCCCGAGACAAGTGAAGCTGCATTGGAAACAAGTGAAGAGTTATCTCTCCTCACTGGCAGAGTGTTTCTCTTGGTTTGAGAAAAATAAGATCTGAAGGCTGAATATGAGACTTAATGACTTGCTAAGATGGATTTTTGCATTATACTATTCCCATTTGGACTTATGGCTTTGACATTTGAATAATATCCTTCTAGATTGATTATAGTAGCTATTATGTAATCTGTTTTTCCTTTCCAGTGAGGCTCTACATATCCCAATCTCAGGCTATGTGCCCTTCCAGGTCCTCTGTTACACCTCTGTACCATATCCCATTAGCCACCAGTTGTTGAGGTTACACAACAATGTCACTGGAAACAGTCCTGCTGCTGCTCCAGTGATACACCAATCATACACGGGGCGCTCAAGTGTGGCCTGGAAGGGGCTGGAGCATCTGCTGCCTAGGACAAATTAAATGTGGAGTAATTATGAGCGGTGGCTCCCCGGAGTTTTTCTGGCTCAGCATCCTCACTAATACTGTGTCACCCAAAAGGTGTGGCGCTGGCTTTGCTCACACTAACTAATGAAACAAAGAGCGGAGTGCATGTAGCCATGACATACTGTAGGAGACAAAGACATTTCTGAACTTGAGTCACGCTGAATGCGCCCGATCCGATGCATCAGACAGATATTATATAGGCATGCATTACCTCGAAATATGAAGGCTTTGCTACTGTTGTGAAGCCCCGCCACTTGGGTAATTCCATAGGTGGCATTTGCCAGGTCAAGTTCATTGATGATATCAATCTGGTAATCTTGATCTGTTCCGAAAGCCAAAGCTGGTGGAGAGAAATGAAGGTTAGAGAATGTCGAAGTGTCTAAGAACATTCACAGACTGGTGAGGTGAGGAGGATTCTGCCTAAAGGGCTTTTTACTGAATTCAAAATTCTGTTTTACAAATAAACGTGGTAATTGCTTATGTGCATTCCAATGCTTAAAATGACTGGTCGTGGGGAAAAAAAGTCACGCAATTTTAATGTATTCTTATGCAGGATAATGCTAGTATAGACCCCCAATAAATGCGCGAAATCTGCCCGATAACGCAGCCAACACCTGTCTTCACGGGCTGGAGGTAGACTGTGCGCAGCAATGACATAGAAAGGTAAGAGGTGTCACTGGTTTACCTCATTCTTGATCCTGGCTATTCACAAACAATTCATCTAAAAATGTATTGTGATTAGAAGCGGGCAGTAAGATGCGGTCCAGAGTCCCTGCCAAAAAAAATAAAAAAAATCTCTACGACATGTTTGCGCGCAAGGTGCAAAATATTGGGGGAGCGTAAAAAAAAAAAAAAAAAAACGTTAAGAAGCTCGTGTCACTTGTAACAACTCTCCTTATCGTTACCGCACAGTGCCACGCGCGCCTTGCAACTCACCTGGTTTGGTAAAAAAGAAAAGGGATAACAAAGCCACGGAAATATCCATTTGTGTTGGAGTTGCGCTGTACAGAGTCCTCAGCCGTGCCCAACGCCCGTGCGCTCCGCTGCGTATCCACACACTGACCCGCTCTGATCCGTCTGGAGCTCTGCGCTTCTCTCACCGCGCCTGGATGTGGAGGAACGGAGCGGTCCACAGCGCGGGAGGAGGGGTTTCCTCACAGCGACGCCACACGAGTTTTACAACGCAGGAACGCACCCGCTCGGCCCCCCGCCCCCGTCCTCAAAAACGACAAATATCCGCGTTTATTCGGAACACCCATAAAACTCGACTGAAGGCGGGGGGGGGTATTGTCAATGATAAATCTTTAAATTCCCCCCCGTTCAGAGCGTCGAAAGTTCCAATTTCGGAGGTGAGAAAAGGGCTTTTCAAAGAAAGTCGGTGAGTCGAGAGTATATGGGAATTCTCTGTAATAGATAGGCAGGTTGTTCTCACTTGTTACAGCCGAGATTATCCGAAGAACTTCATATCCCGTGGTGCAAATGAACAATGCAGCGGCTGATAAAGTAGAGCACTGCGTTTTTTGGGGGTAATTGTAAGAAGATAGTGCAGACTGCAGAATGTAAGTTTACTGTATGTGAAATTATTAATCTAAAATTGACTGCTGTTACACAGAAAGCAAGGCAGTGCTCTCCCTCTCCTTCTCCCTCTCCCTGCATCCCACCATCACCTCCTCCTCCTCCTCCTCCAGCTCCTGAATCGACCTCTCCCTCCTCCACCTCCTCCTCGCCTCCGAGAATCCCTGGGATTTATAAGCGCCGCCGCACCAAGCCTCTTTCCTCTGGGGCCTGTCCTTCTTGAGAACCATTAATCATATACCCTTCTCCTGCCCGGCTCGTCTAATTTGTGTACACTGTCAGGTTGTCCGGGCAACCCGCGGCAACACAAACCGGTGAGGGCGAGAACAGTGGCATTTGCTTAGTGATTATGGCAGTTACACAGTGCATCACCTGCTCTGCTTGTGCAAGCGTGTACTACACCGGGGAAGGTGTAATGTCTGCTTCGGGATGCAGGTCACTGCTCCGCCCCCTCTCAAATTAGATTGTAAACAATAGGGGCATTTGGCAAGCCTACCCACTGATCCAGAACCAGAATTCTTGAGGGGGAAAAAAAAAACACATTATTTGAGATTAACTGCTGCAAGAAAAAAAAAAAAAAATCAGGAAAGAAGAATTCAATTATTTTCAGTGAGGTTTACAGGCAAGAGGATTCCTGGCGTTCGGGCTTTTGATAAGAAATGGAAAACACAACTCTGTTCAAAAGGCAGTTATTCATCTACAGTTACAAAGTGGATTTGCATGCGTGCCTAGTGACTGCTGAACTGTGCCATTGTGTGGTGATGGCTTTTGAGAAACATCAAGATAATCTGTTGAATGATGCACTAGAGCACAGCAGATATAGGAACAGCGGTCCCACCCACACCCAGCAAACAGGAAGGAAAAAACACAGGAAACTGAACTGATATGGATTCAAATGAAGATTAATACAAGGACACTGTTTTTCTCTTTAGGTACTTCATCTCTGCAAACAGTAATGTGCAGGAGGTTCAGCTGCTTGGTGCCGTCTACTAATGCGATGACAGGAAATGAGTTGGCACATGGCACGCCAGTGTAGTAAACTGAATATAACTGAATATATTGTGTGCATCTGGACTGTACTGAACCTGTATAGCAACAGTAAACAGGCAGACAGAGAGAGAGAGAGAGAGAGAGAGTGAGAGAGCATGACTGGCAGCTATATGAATGTCAACAGGATTAGCTATCTAATTTACTCCCATTCTCCAGATTGCAGGACGGCGGTGTGGCCCAGCTGTTTTCAATCTGCACATGTCAACACATTACAATGCTTGCCATCATCCCACAATCACACACCGCGGGTCTCCAGAAGAGGTCCAGCCACTGCTCCTTTCTTATCAGGCGATAGGCAAGCGAGACGCCCAATTGGGCACAAACAGAATTGACCTCAGAAATGGCACTCAGAAAGCTCATTTTCTATGGGTCTTAGCTCGGCTGACGGAAGATGGAGGCCAAAGTTTGGCATTTCTCTGGGCAGAACCGGAGACGCATTAAACTCACAGGAGGCGAGATGATGCTCTGTCACTGCCTGGATAAATGGCATCCAGCGGTGCATCCATATTACACGATGGCACTATCAGTTCCTGTCTTTTTATTGGCCGTTATATTCATTCCTGTCTCGTTTTGTATTTACCTGACACCCCAGCCTGAGAACATATCAGATTTGTAGTTAGCCGTTTAGTAACAGTACAGATACACCAAATCAGTATATTTTAAAGTATTCTGATGATGCAGTTCTAATATCTCTGAGAGGTAACTCAGGCAAACCTGGGCTGCACCAACTTGGCGTGAACAAAGTGGTCGAGCGGAGTAATAATAATTCTTTTGAGATTAAGAAGAGATTGTATTTGGCTCACCATCTGACTCTCATAAAGTCTCTATTTTTTATCCATATTGAAAAAATAAATCAGGTATTTTCATATAAATACTTGGGTGTAATGATACACCATCTGTTATCTTGGAAAGACCACATTGAAACTGTCTGCAAAAGAACAAAACAAAGAATTTGGTTTCTCCGCCGCCTTAGGTCTTTTGGTGCGAGTAGACATATTCTTATTTTGTTTTTTTACTTCTGTGATTATGAGTGTTCTACAGTATTGTAATAATACACGGTACAAGTGTTTGTCCACTACTTTAAAGTCAAAACTGCTCCACCAAATAAAAATCTGCTGAAAGATCTTAGGCCAATCACTTGAGAAACTCTATGAATCATAATAACATAATAACATATTAAGGCTGGCCAACAACATCATCTCTGACCCCAACCACGTCCTGAACAATGAATACAAATTGTTACTTTCAAATCGGAGATACAGGGTAGAGAAAGATATAGAGTTAGATATAGAGTTAGACTGAAGCACTCTTTTGTACAGCGGGCAATCCTAAAATTAAATATAGAGCTTAATACCAGATCAAATGTATGTTGAAGGGCCTTGAATATTGTCTTTTGTGATTGTTGAATGTATGTATCTTGGTGTCCTGTCTTAATTTTTGTCTTTTCTGTGATGTTGCAAATGGAGCTGCTGTGATGCAAGAAAAATTTCAGACTGGATCTGACAATAAAGTGTTATCATCATCATCATCATCATCATCATCATCATCATCATCATCATAATAGTAAAAGTAATGCAACCTAATTTCATGTAGTATTCTTAAAATTGAGTGAAACAGGAGGCGGGGCTCACATGACTTGAAATAGCACGGTGGAAATTAAGGGTGAGGAGGCCATAACCTTAACCTAAGTTGTAGTGTGAGTTAGGCTGTGCATCGGTATAGCGCCAAACAATGATGCATAACCTTTCCTGAGATATGAATGTCGTTTGAGAAGACGTTGGACACCCAGGGAGAATCAAACATGGGGCAAACCCTTCTCACATCAGTTCATCAGATTCCTCAGAAGCCGCAGACTGTTTCTCTGCAGAAGAAATAAGTAGATGATCCTGTAACGTCCGCTCATTGACTTGAGCTCGTTCACTTGAGCTCGTTCACTTGGCTTGCTGTGAGTGTGTTGACAACCTGTCAGTTCAGTGAAGTTATATTTCTGAGCCTCTTTATCTCCTACCTCTTGTCTGTCGGCTGAAAAAAACGAAGGGCTCTATTTTCAGCACCAGATCAAGCGCATTGACCTCATGCCGGTGAAGTGGTAAATTTGTTGGATGTTTTTTTTTTTTCCCTCCTCTGCTCCCATTCATTATTTCGGTGACTCTCCGTGAACTTGACTGCGCCAAAGTGGGAGGAGAGGTGCAGCAGGGGGCGTGTCAGTAACAATCAAGCAGCACAGTGCAATTTTGGTGTCAGTGATTACAGGGATTTGCACTCGCGTCACCCACCTGCTCAGATCAGGTCAAAAGCGCATGGAGCAAGGCGCAATCCAATTCAAGACATTGAATTGGATTGGATTGGATTGGGTTGGATAGTCTTTATTGTCCCCGAGGGGCAATTTGGTTTGCAAACAGTAGTCAACACAACCAATACACAACATAAATTAAATAAATAAATAAAATACATAAATACATATAACATACAGTAGATGTCATCATAATAAAGTTGCAATGAGATATAAAGCACTAAGAGTCCATCAGTCCTTTGTTAAATTGTGTGTGCAATAGCAACTAGGCCTACAGCTTGTTTAAAAACCCAACAGCTGATGGAATAAATGATCTCAAATATCTGTTTGGCCCTCCTAGGGAAAGTGTACCTCCTCCCTGATGGCAGGAGTGGAAACTCTGCATGAAGAGGGTGATGAGGGTCTGCCAGAATGGCCTTTGCCCTCTGAGTGGCTCTAGCTTGATAAACATGGCCAAAATCATTCAAGTTAGTGCCAATGGTCTTTTGGCAGAGTTTAACAATCTTTCCCAGCCTATTGTTGTTAACCATGCTGAGGTTGGCAAACCAGCAGATCATTGCAAAAGTTAAAACTGATCATTGCAAAAGTTTAAATTCATGACAAGACACGAACAGATCCTATTCAAAAGCGTACCAACCTATTTGTTTCTGGATGATATGTTGGCCAATTTGACTTGGATATAAATCCCTCAAGCAGGAAGAATTAACATTTAACATTTTTCATTCTAAATGTACTGTATACACATGGGGCTGTGGCGTGAATGATTGCCATCCAAGATAGAAATGTCAGTATGCACCATGACACATGCAGTGGGGATTGTGGAGGCGGAGCTTCCTTTTCCTCTATAGATGTCATGGACTGGCTGGTGGACCGTCACCTCCTGTAGCCAAACTGTTTCCTATATTGGGCAGTGGTTCTCCTCGGACCAGAGCAACACGGTAACCAAATGTGTAATCTCCTCCCAAGCTAACTTAATTTAAGGTGCCATATATTCACTCGCGGCAATTCTGCACCTCCCGCACAAGGACGTCAGTTTAGTCTCGGGAGAAGCTTTTGTCCGGACTGTTCTCTTCATCACCAAACTGTCAGAGCACCGTGGCACAGAGCACACTGCTTTTAAAGGGAGGGAAAGGGAGATGATTTGATTGGTCATGACTCATGCCAGGCTCTACCACACCTACTCTAGCCTAATACTCCTAATCCCATCCCGCTTCCTGCTGCGCTGCAGTTGCACCGCATGCCTCTGGCCGTGCGCCTTTGACAGCGCTTTGCACCATTCACCACTGATTCACAAAAATAGAGCCCTTTAATGTGATTAAGGCAATAATGCCAGTAAGGCAGAGTCTGCACCGGGATAGATTAAGGGGTTGGTTATTACCAATATCTGTCATGCCCAACTGCTCGTAGGATGCATGAGGACCTTCACTTTCGGTTGATTAAATCCCTATAGCCATCCGAAGGCAGCAGGACAGGTGTGCGCCTTCCATCTGCAGCCTCTAATTGGAGGGATATGCAGTGCATTTTCAAAGCACTGCACAATTACACACGCCTCATCCAATGTGGGCACCTAGCACCAGGTTCTACCTACAGCTACAACAAACAACATGATGTGGTAGAGCAGTGTCGCAGAATTTCTTTATTGAAAAAATAAGTTATTCGTATTTGAGATGCCTGTGTGTCCTATGTTCAACACAGTGGACAGTGGGAATAGTATGGAGTCTAAGTAATATTTAAAATACATTTTGATGTCCACATTGTAACAGCAACTGTGACCCCCGCACACATTGGCAAAGACTATAAACTGGTAATGGATAGACGAGCACATCTGTCCCGTTCTACTTAAAAATGTAAGAGCACAGAACAAAGGAACCCCGCACGATCAAACTACCAGAGACATGAGAAGAACCGCAATTAGACTGAAGTAGCTCATTTTCAGCCACCGATCAACTGATAGGAAGCAAATGACCCCTGCTAAACCCCTCCGCTTGCATTTTTTCAGTCCTTTTAAAATAACTACAATGAAAAACAGAGCTGGTAGCGTTTCCGGCTTGGACTGATCAAAAAGCCGCTGCTCCTCATGTTCCAATTGTGTCCGTTTTCAATCAGCCGAAATCTCCGTCTCTGAATATGATAACGCAGCCCGACATGAGAGAGATGTATATTCTGTATAATGAAGTGTGTTTGTTATGATGAACTGCGCTTCAGACGAGCAACGCTGGTCGAGTGTGGGCCTGACTATTATAGCTGGCGTCAGCACAGCCGAGGGAACAGAGACATGCAGCAGTCTCCCGCTGTGTCTGCTGAAAGCCCATCATCACCCATTAATCACAGTGGTAAAGTGCCCACCGTACTACCAGCATAATACCCAAATTAGTAGTTTGCCAGCAGTCTGCCCCTACCATGAAAATGGGAGGACTCTATTGATCCAGGTACCAGTGGATGGTGAAGGGCCTTTCCAATCAGCTGAATCATAGCTTAGGTGTGGACAATGACTTTCTGCAGAGGTTCTGCTCCTTCAGCTGGCCAGACCTTATCACGAAGAGAACCAAGAAGTGGATTGGCAATTCACAAAAAGACAAGCCGTCTTCTTTTTCTGTAGCCTGAAGTGGCTAAAATGCAAGGGTTAGGGTGAAGGTTCGGCAAACTGTGTGTGTTGTTCCGTTCGGTCGTGCTGGAGAGTCGTATGGCCCGGTCTGGTTTTAATAGGGTGAGCGGAGGGGGTGGAAACCGTGGGAGGGTTATGAGCCTGCACTATCTGAGACTTGTAAAGCCAGGGGCAGCTCCAGAGGGACGCCTTAATGGCACTCAGGGGAATCAATGCTTTAACTTTATTTTGTCAGCCGCAGTTAGAGTCTCACTGACTGTCACTTCTCCAGGAACATGATTAATGTGTTCCTCAGAGGTGCTCGCAGAGAAAAAGGGCTTCACCGAGGTGTGGAAATGTCACGCCACAAACTACATAGTGGTGGATGCTATTCAATATGATAACAAACCCGCAATTGAGCTCCGGATGTTGTACAAAATTTTAGTCCTGCAGCTTTTTTTTCCTACACTGCAATTCCAAAAACAATTTTCTACATTCAATAACAGAAGAGGAAATAGTAGAGTGTTTTTTTTTTAAATCTCACCTGCTGTGAGAGCAGAATACGTTATGGATTAGGTGGGCTTGGCCGCCACCACAATAGACCAGTGTTTTGTTCACAAAAACTGTGGCCTCGAAGCAATTATGGGGTCGCATTGAAAACCTTCAACCCCGGATGTGATGGGCATCAGTTGTCCCGGCAAGTTTGGGGTTTGATTCCTTTGGCAAATATAGCAGCACATCCAAAGCATGACCCACTTTTGCTCTCAACTTTATTCAGGCAGAGGTAAACATGCTTGCCAGACTGAAAGCAGCAGCGTATCCCTTGCAGTTGCCAGCAGTGTGAGGGGAACGACAGCCTACTGCTGTATCACTGTATCACTAAAATCTATTCTCTCAATCTGCACACAAAAACGTGCTAATGAGTAAAAAGATGCACTGACATCCAAGACATTGAATTCAAAAACATGCAAAGAACAGTTAAGAAAGTAGTGATGCTGATATGCTGTTAGAGACCCCTAGTGATTAAGGCATGTATTGCCCTGGTGAACCTGCATGATAATGTCTCCTGATGTGCGGAAACCTTAAAGGAAAATCCAGCCTCAGATCTTCTTCACACTGTTAGTTATCACCAATCTGTGATAGCGCACTCCAGGAGTTATTTTGTGGTGAAGTGGTAAGAGTTCTCTCTTTGCCTCAACCTGCCTCGTTTACTTCTACTTCAGTTAGTGATTTCCTAGGTTTCCCAGAATGCCTTTCGTCAGCACTCAAAGGGAACTTGTTGCGTTGGTTATACATGTAGGTAGAGAGAGCAATAGTACTAACAGAAGGAGAATTATTCCGGTTGAGAAGAGAGAGAGTCGCTCCCCTTACTCCAAACCCTAACCTGTCTCTCTGCTTACATTCTGGTCTCTCTCCTGCTCCTGTGGGTGGAGAAATTGGTCTCTCTCCTCTTCTACGATGGATTTCTCCCTGGATGATTGTTGAACGTCTCTCGGTGCAAAATGGCGGCTCTAGAAAGAAGCCCTCGCTCTTTGATTCTGAGGGACTGACACCAAAACCTGACGTTTACCGCTGATGTTTTAGATCGCTGAAACATTTTCTCATATCAAACTCCATTGTAGCTGCTGGAAATATCTCAATGTGATGTCACCTTGTCTACATTTGTCCAATTATCTGCAGGAATAAGAAAAATACACCAAACAACAAAATGGACCCAGAAATACAAGGTGCATTGCCAATAGCTGCTTTTTTTTAACAGTGTTAAAGTGTTTTAAGGTGGAATTTTCCTTCATTCATACATGTTTTGTTTTGCCATAGTTATTTCTTTGTGTTGTCGCTCATAAAGAGACTCATTGCACTTAAGGAGCACAGAGCAATGACGGGCATCTGTCGGGAAAGTGCTGGCATGTGTATCTGAACACACTGTCGTGGCTTAGCTAAATGGTATGCTGGTGTAGCATCTCTGACATATTTCTGCTCTGTGTATGAGAGATACCAGCAGGAATGTGTGGGTGACGGCGTACCACAGTGTGAACTCATTCTTCTTATCCGTAGCACAGATGCCAGCAGTTCTCTGCCTCTCACCTATGTTGTGTCATGATACCTGCTAACACAAATGCCTCCAAATGTACCTAATGCATCACTTCAGATGTCCCTCGCGAGTCTGAATAAAGCCTTTATTAATGGGAAATATCCACCATGATGAATACATTTTTAATATCCAAAATATGCAAAGAGAAAGTCAGAAGTGAAGAGAGTGAATTCAGTGGATTTATTGCTTCAACCCTGAGTTATTCTTTTTGACTATCTGATTGCTGCATATTTCCTTGGTTTACTCTTTTGTGGTCAGTAAAACACATGACTATTCTGTCAATTGACTCGATTTTTGAGGATTTTGTCACTGTGCAGGCGATGAATGAGTTGAAAGCTTTTCATTTTCTCTCCGGCTGTGGTCGCGGCATTGGAACACAGCATAAATATGCCTTGACATTTTGCATTTTAGTGTGCCATTTTTCTTCTTTTGGCATTTTTCAACATATTGGGAAAACATTTCTCTGGTGGGAATTCAAGTCAACAAAAAAGGTCATGTTTTTGCATTTCCATCGTGTGCACTAGCTCCTGCCTAATGGTTGGACCCATTGGTGCCGATCACACTTTTAAGGTTAGCTGAAGGAGAATATTGAAACTTCCCACAGCATACTAGGTGCAGAGAAAACTAAAAGTTAAAATGTGAAGGTATCTCCTTATAGGACTATACCAACTTTTTAGGCCCATTGGTCACCTTACTCAATATGTGACCGGGACTGGTACCAAAGTCATCTCTGTGTCTCTGGTAGATAGCATGTGCACTGGACAGAGCTAAGGTGATTAGCATTATACAAAGATGAAGACAAAGTATGAAGATAAACCTTTTAGTAATCCAAAATTGCTATTGGATTGCTGTACTGGGTGAGGTGATCAGTGGGCCAAACTCCCCAAATGTTGGTATAGTCCGTTAATATTGGCTGCTCAAAGAACATCTGATCTGAAAACAAAAATAAAACAGTTTCCAGCTAATGATGCAATTACAGATATACTGTATTGTGAACAGACTATTACTATCTAAAGACATGGTGTTAAAGCTGCAGTTTGGAAGATTGTAAGCGTTGAAAAACCTCTGAGAGGTTAAATACTAGAGCAATGCATTAATAAGCCAGTCATCCCACAACACTGTTTTGATCCACTACAGCACTTTCCAAATTTGCTAACTTGGTCAGATGCCAAAACTGGAGCATGAAGCTCTAACTTCTCCCATTGGAAATCATGATCACACAACTAGTTTGTTTGTAGTGCATGTATTATTGTGCCATTGTAAAATTCTGTTAATCATATTCGTCTTAATACATCATTCAGCCAAAAGATGATATAGAAGCTAATCCCATTGTTGGAGACAACATACAGTATATTACATGTAATATGTGTCATCTCTTACATTATTGCCAGCCATTATTTCATTATACTGTCGTATTACATAGTAAACAAACCTTTTTCTAAGCTTTGACAAAGGCAAAATTTCTCATTTGATTCTTTTATTCAGGCACAATCTGAATATTTTTATAACTCTACAATGGACCATTTGCAGAAATAGAGTTTTGATTATTAGCCAATGAGCGCAGTGTTATTAACGTTGAGTGGGCCTTGTTGGGGTTCTGGTTGGAGTTATTAGTGTATAAATGGAGGAGTGCCTTACAGTAAGTACAGAGCACAGACATTTCATTTCCATAGACTCAAATGAGCCGCTGAGAAGCAGCGGGGTGCCGTAGGCTGAAATCACCCTCATCACATTATGCGAGCGGCAGCGGGGCCACACGGCTGTCCAACCCCCCAATTAGAGTGTTCACACCCCGCAGAGGCTGTTGATGAGGGGAGGGTGGTGAAACACATACAGACAATGCTTCCTTTCCCCTACAGAGAAGTGTGTGCTCACTTCATTATATCCAAGACTGGTGGGGGAAGGGTCCCAGAAGTGTCAGTGTAACCTACACAATACAGTATACCTAACCTTGGATTCAGGATACATTTTCTCCTTTATGATACCATGGGAACGAGGAATAGGCAGGACGATTTTGAGATGCAGAATCCTGAAGGCCAAGCCTGCAGGAAAAAAATAAATAAATACCTGTCTACAGCCATGTATCAATTGCAGCTACAATATGCAACTTTTTGACATTATATTGACAATAGATAAATTGGATATATTATACATTATCAGTCTGTCTGTCTGTGACCCTGTGTGTTCATGCTTAAAGCAATATTCCCCTTAGTTTTAACATGGGGGTTATTCAGCTCTTGAACGCCATGAAAACCAGGATATAAACTACTCACCAAGATCAGATGCAGCTGGACGAGTTTGTAGTGTTCAGATTTTTACTTCCCATTCATTTGAAAGAGCCACAAAAATAACCTGAAAATTGACATTTAACATGCTGGTGAACAGATTTAACAACAGGTCCTGCTGCTGTGATTTTCAACTGACTGTTGGTCCAAGGTTTTAGAACATGATTTCGTCGAATAGCATCTTTAATCTATATTAGACATTATATCTTTTATTAGATAGAAGAGAACATAGTGGAGGGATACCATTGGTAACACTTTACAATAAGGGTCACTAAGTTAATGCTTATTAAGCATTAACTAACCCTCAATTCACAGTTAACTAATGCGTAATTTACTAATGGTGTTCATGTTAACAAAGTATCAATTTATACATTATTTAATAGTTTATAAAGATGACTATTAAATAATGTATAAATTAATAACTTAGTTAACATGAACACCATTAGTAAATGATTACCAGACACATTCATTAGTTAATGCTTATTAAGCATTAACTAACCCTTAACTAAGTGACCCTCATTGTAAAGTGTTACCATACCATTTAGGATAGCTACTTCCTGTTTGGGAGACTGGATCAACTTTTATTTTTAAATACAAATTTTAGTGTAAACCAAGAATAGAAATGCAAAATGACGACGGACCCAGGATGCTTTGTTGTCTTAAAAGCAGGATCTGTTGTTGAATCTGTTCACAAACGTGTTAAATGTTATTATCAGGCTATTTTCTTGGGCTCATTCAAATGAATGGGAAGTAAAAATCTGAATGTGTAGTTTATATTCTGGTTTTCATGGTGGTCAAGTGCAGTATATGTTAAAACTAAGTGGAATATTGCTTTAAATCCCTCCGCTTGCCTGAAATTGGTTTATCAATGCTGTTGGACACTTGGGGGCGTGTACCATTTGTTGTGGGTGTGTCGTGTGGGCGGGGCGTCACAGCAGGACGTCACAGTAAAAAACAATAATGGTGGGAAGCAGTAAGAAAAGAAGACCTGTTCAAAAAACACAGCGAATATCAGCATTTATCAGCTTTTTTTTTTTTTTTTTTTTTTAAATTGCAGATTGGCTGTGTTCGCCGTCTGCTTCTTCAACGCCTGTGGGGCATCTTTACGGATACCGCTTACCTCAGCCTCGGGTTCGATGCCGTTTCAAGGTAGACAGCTCCTCAAAATGAGTGACAAGTGTTGGCGCGGGAACTTGACCAACTGAGTGGGAGGAGGGCGCGACTAAAAATACACTTACTGCCTCAAGGCGAAAAAAAAAAATCACATCTTTAAGCTTCATAAGAGGATATTTTGTGTACATCGCCTGATTCCAATATGGTTTTCATAGTGTTTTTTTTTTTTCCTTGTGGTACACTAGTAGAGAAAATAAAGGCGATGGATAGGCATGACAACCTTAGTGTTGTGAAGCACCATGACTCTTTCAAAGCTCCAAACTTCAAAGCCAGTCACAGTGCGAGCTCTCGGCAGGAGTCCAGGCGCATTATACCAACACAGTGAGAGGCAGGTCTCTCTCTTTGTAAGGCCGCACTAAAACAGCCACACATCAAAAGGATTACAGTCCAGATACACCCATGCAGAATGTCTAACTGCCTTTAACAATAGAGACAGTCACTGAGAAGAATGCATTTGCATCTATTACTATGTGGTATCAGGCCATTTGCATCTATCAGTATGCGGTATCAGTCAAGTGTTGTGCATAAACACACACACACACACACACACATTTGTTTATGGTTGAATCTTCCATTTCTGTTTCTTAAACATTGTTTTTTTTATGGCTGTAGTATATAGTCCAATCTAGGATCCATTTATTCCTGATAGGAAGAGAAATATATTTCCTCAGCTGGATAGGATCAGGTGGAGGAGACACGACTAAAAACAAGAAGTTGTTTGACATTGAAAAGTAAGGGTGTCGGGGGGGGCAGATGGGTGATGACCTGGGTTCAATTCCCAACTCATAACAACAAGTTTTCCACTGGGCGGTAAATTTTGATTTTTAGCAAGACCTCAACCTAACCCTAACCAAGTTGTTTTAGTTGCCTATGCTCGACCGTTAGCTAACCTTTTCAAATGACGAATGTGTGAAAATGGCTTGTCCAATTTGTGCTATAATCACATCATCTTTTCATGCCGGCGGAACGGAATCATCACATTTTCCGTATCCACAACACATATGTTATGCGTTTCAGAGTTTGTGCAATGGTTCATGCTTTTACCAAATTTTATGAGACTGTGCTGTGGTGGGGCGTGCGTAAGCAGAGCTGATGGTTGTGTGTCATCGTCTGTGTGTTTCTCATGTACTGTGTTTCTGGTTGTTCTATCTTCCTGGAGCCTGGGAGTCCCTCAAGGCAGCACTACCAGTAGTATGGTCATCAGCAGTGTTCTCCAGGTCAACATTTCACTTCCTTAGCAAAGCCTTCACCGGGTCTTTGAACTGCCCTGTAACAACGCATTATATAATAACACGACAAAATGTAATACATTTTCACTTCATTATGTAATAACACCCGCATTTTGTAATAATCTGCCGCATTTTGTAATACACAGCGTGAACGCAATATGTAATAAATTTCCTTGCATTTAAATTATTACATATTGTAGTGTGTGTGTGTCTCCTGACATTTGTGTGTACCAGTACTTAGATGTTTGTGTCAGTATAACACTCAGTGTTGTGCAGTTTCTATGTCTATATGAACCCTCAAGTACAGTTTCTATTAAGCTAAGGAATACAGTGACACTTAATGTAGTTCTGACCAATGAAAAATACTAATCTACTGAACTAATAGTACCTTTTTAAAATTAATTTTGAGTCAGTATGATTCATGCTAGAATGCATAAAATAAACATTGTTGTTGTAATGTTAATGTTAACGATTTTTATGAATGAAGACATCCATTTTGGTTGGTTATATGGTCCACCATATTATTACATTTTCATTAAAAAAAAAGTGCAACTCCCATATTTTGTAATAACCACTGCAATATGTAATAATTTATTTCCAAATGCGGGGAAATTTATTACATATTGCATTCGGGCTGTGTATTACAAAATGCGGCAGATTATTACAAAATGCGGGTGTTATTACATAATGAAGTGAAAATGTATTACATTTTGTCGAGTTATTAGATAATGCGGTGTTATTACATAATGCGTTGTTACATGCCCTCCTGCTGATTATCAGCCATGGTGTAATTGGCCAGATGGCATCCGATCAGGCAGTCACACCTCGGCCATAGCGATGACATGATGACATGCTGGAGGGGATCATGGCCTCGGTGCCTCTGCAGTGGGTCTTCGCCACTATTTCAGCATGAGGAACATGATCACACCAGCTGACTCTGATGCAGACAGCTTGGTAGACAGTAGTGTTGGTGTGGAGATGGAGATTCTTGGTTTGAGAAACCCCGCACTGGAATTTCCCAAAAGCAGCTTAGGCTCGCTTGATCCAGTTTCGAATTCTATGATCTATGTCGCTGTCGTCAGAGAAGGTTTGAATGACTCGACTGTTATGAGTGACAGGCATAGTGGGTTTGGGGGAGGGTATGAGCTCCAATGGTAGATCACCACTGTCTTTGTGGTGTTGACAGACGGCCCCAAACTATTGTCCACGCTGACAGCCACAGCAAGGACGGACTGAGAGAATCTGCTGCAGAATCGCCTGGAAAATAGGCCGCAGGAGCACAGTCATCTTTATACAGCAGTTTGCCATTCCCTCAAGACGCTGAGGCTGCTTGAAGCCTCCTGTCTCCACCGCCTGAAGAGGTTTCCATTAAGCCTTAAGTGTACTCCATGTTTCCTGCTGTCTTCAGCTCTCTTGTGGAGAAGAAGAACGCTGCATTTGAGAAAGATGTTAAAGGGTACAGGCGC
Source organism: Centroberyx affinis (assembly GCF_046629955.1). Lineage (NCBI taxonomy): Eukaryota > Metazoa > Chordata > Actinopteri > Beryciformes > Berycidae > Centroberyx > Centroberyx affinis. The sequence goes on from NW_027280927.1 coordinate 204,217, forward strand.
CAACACACACCCCTGTCTTACTCCATTGCGTACACTGAATAGGACTCACTCTTGGACACATACAAGCCATCATCTCTTGGTGAAATTGGTGGATAATGCTTGGCTGCGCACACAAATTTGAGAAGAAAACTCTAACATTCCCTGTTTCACACACATACGTATATCAGAGGTCAAAAGTCTATTTACTCAAGTACTGTACTATTTTGAGGTACTGGCACTTTACTTGAGTATTTCCATTTTGTGAGACTTTATACTTTTCCTCCACTACATTTCAGAGGGAAATATTGGACTTTTTCCTCCACTACATTTATCTGATGGCTGGAGTAGCAGAATAAGGTTTTAGAGTTTTAGAGTTTAAACTCCCTAACAGTGGAGCAGTTAGACCTACAACATTAAAACACTTCTTACAAGTGAATGCATCAATAACAGTCTCAAAGAATGAGTAATTTTACTTTTGATCCTTACATTTTACTGCTAATACTTCTATACTTTTACTTAAGTAAACTTTTGAATGGAGGACATTATAGTATTGCTACTTTTACTTAAGTAAAGGATTTGAGTACTTTTTCCACCACTGAGGTATACACAATAAAGTTGTTCTTTGGTTATCAGACCTCTCATTTACTGCTGTCTAAGCCTTGTCACTCCCTCACCCAAGTCAAGGCCTCCTATACAGAATGACAGCATGGCTCTTGCCCTTGTCTAAATTTCCCATGGAATTACACAGCAAGTGCATCACCTACACAGCCGGGTCGACAGCCAATTTAAAGAAAGATCATGTTTTCAAATGTCCTGAGTGGTGCCACACATTTGCGGTAGACAGACATCAATCCACCGACCCCGAACTGCTGTTGACAGAACTTGTTCTTTCACTCCTAGCCTAGCTTCTGGCAACGTGATTGGTCTTGACTACCAATGTACACATCAATGACACTGACAAGAATTCCCGAGTCCCTGCATCCCAAATCAACTTCTCTCCATAGGAGTTTAAGTGTGAAGCAGTAGATATGCTGTGCGGCAGGTTGTGCCGATCCTATTTTATATAAATTGCCTGTAAACTCTAGACCTCATATTAGCTGAAATCAAGATTGCCATAACCTTTCAACAACAAAAACAGCCTTGTGGTGAGTGACAATGAGCAGAGGTAATGATGATGTGATTATCGGTTGTGCAGTAAGTGCGTCTTTTCGGTAGAATGACATGCTTTTATATTTGGCCTGACGATGGGCTCCTTGCATAACCAGCATTGGTAGAATCCTCTGTTAGATTGCTAATGGAAGATTCAGGTACATAATCCCCAGGGCCAGAAAGCCACTCTGAAACGAAATGACCTCAGACGGCACAATGAAGTCAGACTGCTCTTCCATACAAGTGTGCCATATTGAGATGTATTACCTTATTTCTCTCTTCATCTTATTACAAGGTCCTTCTGGAATTGGAATGAATTCTTGGGTTAAAAAACTCATCCAAGTCAATGAGAAATAATAAGAAATTATGATTACAACTTCACAGCAAGCTATTATTATTTCAGTAGATTTGCTGTAGTCTCCATCATTGGAACAGGGAGGATAGACTTGCACTAATCTGTTTTCTTAAATGAGTTTTCTTTGCTGACTCACTTTTCTGTGCAACTCTCTTAACACAGCAGTCATACTTAAACAGCTGTATTGTGATAATAGATGAAGCCGTCTAAATCACATACAGCCCCTGGTCGGCTTTTAGATTCATACTTTATTCTTGCTACACATGGAATTGATAAGCAGTGAGTGATAACCTCCTCTCTATCTCTGTCCTACAGTCTCATTACCAAAGTACACAGTAGTAGCAGGAGTGGAGAAGCCCCAACTTATCCTATTTACGATTGTACTATGTTCGTTGTTCCATCGTTATAAGTTTCCTCCACTGAAAGGTTTAATAAACATAAAGAAAGCAATTCACTTAAAAACAATTCAGCAGCATGACTCGTTTTTTTTATATACTGTCAGAATCTGATTTTTTCGTGTTCGTTTAGGCAAGGCAAAGCAAGTTTATTTATATAGCACATTTCAGCAACAAGGCAATTCAAAGTGCTTTACATAAAACATTAAAAGCATCGAGACAAAGTGAAAAAGATCAAATTCATATAAAAGAACAAGCAAAATGAATTGCATTAAAAGAATCAAATCAAGTAAAATATAAAGATATTTTTACCCCCCTAAAGGAAACACAGAATCAAGCGGTGTTACTTCTTGGTATTGAGTAGTCAAGAAGTGCTAGAAGTGAGATTTTCAGTCTGAGAGAGAAAAAAAACACAATTCTCCAATCTCCTCTAGCGGAGCAACAGATGACAGAGAATTGCTGATTTTGGCGTTATATCATGGAGGAAGATACACAACCCAAGATACTACCAGAGATCAGCATCACTTTAATGAAGCCTATTGACAACTCATGACTTCTGGAAACATCCTTCTACCCACAGATTTGCTATTTAAGTTTCCGTTATAATCCCATATCGTTCGGGATTCGGTGTCTTAACGGTGACTCTAATGAATCAGTGCTGATAGCAATGTTCTTGCTTGGTTGTTGTTGAGCATAGAGGGAAGCCCCTCCGCTTGAGAGTTTATTAGTGAGAGATCAAAGCAAATGAGATCCGAATGATACATCATAAATGCAGCAGCGGTGTCATCAGCTGTAATGGAGGCATGTCAGCGGGCCGTCTGGAAAAAAGACATTAAGTTCTCTCTTCTCCAGCCAACATTTAGCTCTCAGGCTGGTAGCGGCCCAGCTGCACTGTGGGGAGAACTCAAAGATGACAGGGATTTCTCATAAGCTATACTATATATGAAAACCTAATCACACTGAGTCATTGTACACATCCTTACACAACAAAAGAATGCTTGGCAAACCCTGGTTTAATGTCGCAGGGAAAATAAGCCCACCTGTCCATCATTTTATAATGCTTTAGCTGAGGGAGGCTTGATTATTTTTAAAGTCACTTATCTTCATGGTGGCTATGCTAATTATACTATAAAGTGTTCGCTGCTTGTCTGATTGCGCTTGCTATTATTCTAGTAATTGGCTTGATTTCAGTCCTGACTGAATGGAGACAGACCCAGGGTTTCACTCAGCCCAAGTTAACAAGAAAGTTTCTATTAATTTTGCTGTTTGATTCAGAGAATAGCAGTATTGTACATATTCCATTCAACATGCCACAGCAGGCTCTTTTTAATTGTTACAGTGCTGTTACCATAGAGTTCAACAGGTCTGTTAGAGTTGGTTGAACTTAAGAAATATTTGCACTTCTGATCTGTCTTTGTCCTCTGCTGATCTATTTGCTAAGGTACTGCATTGGTGAGGTATTGTAGTTAGCACACTAACATCAATTTGAGTTATATACTAATGTTTGTCCACCAAGTACCAGTGTTGGATTTGTTATTTTAAAAAAGCAGAGATGCTCACAAGTCATTTTTTGCAAGTCCAAGTCAAGTCTCAAGTCTTTGGTCACAAGTCCAAGTCAAGTCTCAAGTCTTTGGTCACAAGTCCAAGTCAAGTCTCAAGTCTCTTATGGTTGTAATGAGCGTTCTCTCATCTGCTGCATGCCATGCGGTCTGCTTAGAACACTGCATAGCTATATCTAAGGAATTCAAAGCATGTACTGTATTATCATCACTCCTTTATCTATTAGCATACAGTATTATGGATTCAGTAATGGCCTTCTGTCTGGGATGGCCCTGGCTGTATACTTGCACACCTCTTGTCTGAGTCAAGAAAGAATCAATGTTGAATTCAGTAAACCTGTAGATGAACAACATGGAAAATTAATTAGGTTGCTATTTACAGTACTAAGATCTGGATGATATAGCTAACATTTGTTATGTGTAGCAAAACCCATCTGGAACCACAGGGTTCTGAGAGAAGAACTGGTTCTAAGCTAATGTTGCAGGCTATATCAATCTTTTTTTTCTGAATATAGAGAGGGTGGCTAAAAAATGGATATAGACTAACGTTACTTAGGGTAAGAGGAAAATATTGCTAACATTATTAGGCATGCAATAATAACTGTAACCTATTTTTCAATAACAGTTAGAGTACAACAGTATTGTATAATTACACTGGGTCTCAAACTAATGACAGTTTATAATCTACTCTAAATTAACACATCCCTCTAGCCTCTCAAACCCAGTGTAATGGTAACCTAATAAGCCTGTAATGTTACGTGGTCAACAATAAACCTGTATCCTGCCTGTAAAGTTAGCCGTTAAGTCTCAAGTCAAGTCTCAAGTCACTGTGTGTGCAACTTAAGTGCGACTCGAGTCCAAGTCGCAAACTCGAGTCTCCATCTCTGGAAAAAAGTAATGAATTACTTATTATTCATTTCAATAGTAGACTACCACTTTACTGATTTGTTACTCTTGTCGTTCCTTTCCACTGCCAGAAAGCAGGATAACTCAGTTACCTCTCCTGTGTGTAACCAACGGTGTTGATGTCCAATGTGCTTGCTATCCTTTGGCTCGATAAAATTGTGGGAATACTTTCACCTAGAAAGTAAAGTTTTCTGCCGTGTCTCATCTCTTGGCAGGGATAGGCACATCGTAGTTTTTGGATAATTCAACAGCAATCTGACATTTAGAGAGGATAATAGCAAAAGTATGAAATTATTTGTTGATTGTTAACTGTAATATTACTGAAATTGAATTATTAATACACTACACTATTCGTCACTGAGTTTCGCATTACAGCCCAACATACAGCCAAGCACACTGTACTATTGCATGGATAGCATTCCTGAAGCTTTCCAGTCAATTTAGGGAGACATGTAGCAGGTCTTAGTGTTACAACTTATCTTGTCACTACAGCGCACTACATAGATAATATTATGAGCTATAGATGCAGCATCACTAAGTAGCAACACATAACTGTGCAACTGACATTACTAAGCCATATGAGCTGGTAGTCTCATAGTCTCACATGAATTAATACCATGGTGGAGGAAACTGGATCCATTATTAAATCACCTTGACGCCTGTTTTGTCCCGTTCCATCCAATCAAAAATAAGGCATTCCAAGCCTTAACATGGGTGATCAATAGTCTTTCAACCAGGCAGCATGCAGTCAATTCATTTTCAATTAATTCAAAGTCTACAATAAAACTGCAAGTCACTTGAGAATTGTAGTCAATAAACAGCCTGTTCTAAATCCTCAACACTATTAAATTGGACTCTTAATTTACAGCGAAACTGTTCAGGCTAAATCCATCGTGCCACATTAGGCAGGTAAGGGATTATTTCCTGCTGCTATAAAGGACGATTGTCATTGCCAAATTAGATAAATGAATGCCATCTGGTTAGTGTAACCTTTCCTGTCTCTGTCTCTGAACAGTACTAGGGACAAACAAAGGAGCCTGGTGGAAAAAGCTACAGGGTTGAAGTGGCTAAAGCTAACTTAGACGTAATTAAGCCAAAACCCAAATTTTACAAACTACAATTCTGCTGCAAACTTCAGACAATGATCCAGGTCATCTCCTTCAAGCACAAGCAATTTATTGCAAAAAATTAAAGTAATAATCCATGCCATTTTCATATAAATAAATGTCTATTTTGCTGTCGCTGATCGATACAACGCAACAGTGATTCATCCTATATCCAGTTCACAAAATCTTTTCCATTGTCTGTTCTAAACAGCCGGCGTCTGGTAGCTCTTTTGTTTGATGCGTTCACAGAAGCAGTTTAGGTATAAAACGAAGAAGAACTGGTAGTTGGCATGAGCAGCGATAGACACCATGACTGAAAAGACGGAATAAAGTCAAACCTCTAGACGGAAAATCCAAGGAAAAAGAAACAGATGAATTTCTCAGAGCGAGGTGAGCTGCCGAGAGCGAAGTCGGCCCGTCTCCGAGCCAAAGCTGGAGTGAACATCGGCGGCGTCTTTCCAAGGTGAAAAACACTCCAGGATGAGAGGAGACGAGAGAGGAGGAGTGATGCAGATGCTCCTTCTGCAGCTCGCACTGCCTTTTTGTCAATTTAATGTTGTCGTATTTGCTCGCGCCTATCAACTGTAATAGATGTGCAGTCGTAATGTAAACAGTTATCACGTTGTTTGACATGTTTGATATCTTTATATAGATATTACCGTCTCTGTAGACATGGCTGCTCATGTCTTGTCTGTTTGGGGGTTCGGCCATGGATGTCCAGTGATGTCAAACTACTGGCAGCAAGTGGTTACCAAGTGATTTCTGGGAAGGGCGGCGCAAAACACCACAGCAATGGTCGCTTATCACCAAAGATGGCACCAAAAAACTAGAATCACTTGAAGAAAATAATCCAATCCAAAACAATCCATCCAACTGAATCTCTTGATGTCTGCTTTGATTCTCATGCTGGATGTCAGTGGTTCTCAACCTTTTTTTTGGTTCATGACTCCTTAAAAGGACACGATTCCCAACTTGTGACCCTACAGGTGTGCACATGCAGTTCAACCAAAGTATGATTGATTTTGTTTCATTTGATTAGTAATCAGTGGAGGCCAAGAGGCTTAAAACTATTCAGTATTTCACAAGAAGAAAAAAGTAAAAATTAGAGAAAAGTCCGAAAAAATAGCAGTGATAATGAAGCTGTATAGTGGATATATGTTTTTCCAATTCCATAAATCATCTCACGACCCCCCCAAAATGATCTCGCAACCCCCTGGGCGGTCCCGACCCCAAGACTGAGAACCACTGCTCTATCCACAAATCATCTGGGATGACATCAGTAAAGGCACTTAGTGACTTGGATACATATTTCTCTGTGTGTGTGTGTGTGAGAGATTTGTTCACATTATTAGGATTATAATGTAAAATTTCATTACATAATTGTTAGAATGTAAAATGTTACAAGAATGATTTTCTGGCTATTATTCGATGGTTACAGTTGTGTATTGTTTCATTACATTATGAATGGTTTTGACATTAAATACCCAACGCTCGCTGCTCTTAAGAGGCACAGCATGAGAGGTTTACCTTGGGGATTATACTCTTGGGTTATTAATGCATACAGCCGATGGGCCATAATCACCTAAAATAATGGCTTAATTTATTGGAGAGAGATAATTGCAATAAGAAAACTGCAATAAGAATGTCATTGCTCCATCATTCAGCCACGCAGAATACTGTTAAACGGCAGAAATAATGAACAGCTTTTTATCAAAACCAAAAGTTGACAGCTAATACTCGGCACAGGAGAAAATAATCTTACCTCATTACTCATTTTTAATGTACCATATCGCTGCTAACAGCCTAATTGTGAGACTTATTTGGAATTGAGAGGTCATATTTGGAAAAAAAGGGCAACTAACTTAAACACAGCTACTTTTTTTTTTTTTTTTCAAGTAAAAGGAAAGATTTTGTGATGACACCTCTGGTTTATGGTTGCTGCCAGATTCTAAGGCAGGTTATTCTCAACCTTTTATATATCAAGGACCCATAATTTAGTCCACATTAGTCACGGACCCCCATCTGATGAGCTTCTGTCTCTTGGACCCAAATCTGAAAATATTTGTATTGTTAGATATGATTTTGTCCAGAATTACATGATGTTTGATAACAGTCAAACTATGATCAAAACAGTCATTCTTCTACATTCTCTAATGGTGTTAACTTCCTGTAAATTAAATAATGCTGAAGTTTAACAATTCATCAGTTTGCTGGGGACCCCCTCGAACCCCCTCAAGGACCTCTGGTGGTCCCCGGACCCCCACGTTGAGAACCACTGTTCTACGGTAACCACATGGGAGATGTTTTATGTAAATCAGTTCAGGTCCTGTGATGCCAGTCCGTCCCACAGAAGAACCAGAAGAGCAGAGGGTGTTGTTGCATAGCGACCTAACCAGAGCGATCAGACGCGGGGCGGCGGAGTCCTCACAGCACCCAGGGGACCGAAGGGATTAAAAATTAAACATGTTTTGTATTCTCACCGAGCCTAAAGGTCCCACGCTGTCGTCAGACATTTCTACTATTCTGTAGCCCTGTAAACACACACTCCACTGATACGGCATGAACGCTCATCATCTTCTCACTTTCTTGTGTCAGCAGGTGAGATACTCATCCAGCTGCTCATACGCATTAATGAACAACAGACTGTACCAACTTAGAACTGTTCTTATCATTATAACTCTTTAGTGGGGAGAATGTGCAATATCTTGGTGTAGGGCATCAGGCAATATTCTTGGTGTGTATGTTCTGGTGTATATGGATCTGTGTGTGTTACTGGATGTTAACTGTAGTTTGATTGTACATGTATACGGATATATTGTGTGTATATGGAGAGGCTGTGTTCTCTCGAATGCCCAAGACACATTTCTCCTAAGGGAGACAATAAAGGCTAATTTTATCTAATCTAATCTAATCTAATCTAAGGCAGTCAGAATTAGTCAGAACCACTATATGTTGTACTTCTGTCTCTCTACCCCCTTTCACACATGAAACCTCTAAAAGTGTTATTTTAATTGCGGTAAAGGCAGCAGACATGCCTTTCAGCTTTTTTTAACGTAACGCTACCACTCACACAATACCGGCAGTACCGTTAAATACCTCCGTCATCATTCTCGGAAATTACGTTTAACCTCCGGAGTCGCTGCAGTTTGAAAACACGGCGAGTTAATCTCTCCGTCCGCCCGGACTCCGAGGATCTCTCTTATTTCACCGTCTGTCCAACTCTGCATTTTCATCAAAAAAGTAAAGCTCCAGCCCCGTTGTATAATGGTTTGGATTTCCCTCCTACAGTTCGATAACTGAACCGAGTGTCATAACGTTCTGCTGCTTAATGTTCTGGCATCGTTCACACATGTGGTCAATGCAGGAACTTCACCATCGTGAGCGGTGAAATTGGTGGATCTGATTTACCAGCATTTCGACACCGGCTCCTTTTCACACAGGATCCCTGTACTGTTAAATTTACAGAAGAGGCTGCATGTGTGAAAGGGGCTTCTGTCTGCTGTGCCAGTTTACATCTGTCTGAGGCCTTCAAGGGTCTGATCCAGATCCAAACGTTACAGCATATTTTCTCTGCCTCTACAGAACAAGGAGAGGGGGTGGGATTCTGTTAGGGCTGGGCGATATGGTTGAAATCAATATCATGATTTTTCTTGATATCAATATATATCACGATATGGTTCATGTATGCAAAATCACGTTAAATAATCAAATTGATGTTCATCTCATTGAACCGAATGGTGATGTTAGGTGAGATGTCAAACAAAACTATGCAAATAATATTCTTACCATACCTCATTTTATCAGAGTTTTTAAGTAAAATTTGCTTGTCATCATTAATTCAGACAGCAGAAATGTGTGTCACGATATCAAAATATCTTCATATCATCACGATATGATTCCACTGGAAGACGATAAATGATAATATTGAATTATCGCCCAGCCCTAGATTCTGTTCTTATAGCTTTTAATTATGTAAAGGATAATGTACAGTGAGCCGGTCAGTAGCCCAGACTGGGAGAATCCAGACCCTGACAGGAACAGAGGCTACATCATCCTGCTTATTATTAAACAGCTTACAATGACACAAAATATTGATTTGATGATTTTATTATATGCTAAAGCAATTTACAAGCTTCCGCCAAGAAACTAGTCCAGCAGGACTGTAACCATAGAAACATATCTAGCTAGCATCCATGGCTACACAGCGGCAGAACTGTAACTATAACAATATAAACAAAGCCGTTCAGCCTCTAACCAGCAATCAGAAGGTCTGCGCACTCCAGTTCCTCCTGCGGGTGTCAGGTGAGTGACAGGGAGCAGAGTGTGATGTAACGTAGCGCTGAGGTGAAAACGCTCACATTGGGCACAATGAAAAAAACATGAAAGCCATGTTTGAACTGAGCATTGTGCTTCATTTTACCACCAACTGCTCATGATTAATCTCCTGATCAGGACCCGCTGGGCACCAAACGGCCTTAAAATTGTCTTTGGTGGATAAATCAGAGGGTCTCCCACCACACTGGCCCCTAACTGGCTGAGGCAATAACATCTGAATGCCTTGGTTATAATCAATCTTTGATTTTTTTTTTGTCCGCGCTGGACTCCATACGCTCTCTCTGACTGTGAGCCAATCAAATCAAAGCAACAATGGCCGTATCAAGGCTCCTGATTGGCTGCCTGATTAATAACAAACTCTAAAACATCATTTCATTTGCACCTGTGAGTGACACCTCTCATTGTTAGTGAACGCATTTTAAAATGTGTCGTTCTCCCCCGTCTGCAGAGAAGAGAAGAGAAGAGAAGAGAGGAGAAGAGAAGAGAAGAGAAGAGAAGAGGACAACATGGCAGAACAAGAGACAGTGAGTCCACAACAGATCATAGATAGATAGATAGATAGATAGATAGTCTGCTACATTACATACAATGGAAAATTGTCTTTGGCACAACACATCATACTTTATATACAGTATATGACATAAAATTCAATACAAGTTAAATAAAAAGTAGAAAATAGAAATGCAGCTTATGAAGAGCACTGATTAAAAGAGTAAACGATTAACATACTATTAACATATTAAAATGAGGGTACCATCACCTTTAAATATTCTGAATATTGTATTGTATCCATTACTGCTTTCTATTACTCTTCTCTGTTTTATCATATGGCTTTTGTCTATTTTATTTATTATCTTTCACTTTCCTTCTTAATCATTGCACCCGTTTCATCATTTCCTCTGTAAAGCACTTTGTGACTCTGTTTATTATTATTATTATTATTATTAGAAGTTATCATACAGGCCTATCGGCGCTCCATGTTTCCAACACACAGCAACTGCTCCTCGGCCGGCCAAAAGACCCCCACCCCCGCACCCCCCCACATCTTCACCTCCGTCAGCGGTGCGACAGCCGAGAGACAGGTGAGAGCCACGCTAACGGGAACACACTCCTCAAACATCACACACCGCAAGCAAGATCATTGGACCTGTCACATGTAAAACACTCCATATAACTCAAGACCCAGACTGGAAGCCCTCCTCCCAAATATAGATCTAGATCCTTTATGTGCAGAAGCCTGTTTGTGCAGCAGCTTTGTGTGTGTGTGTGTAAACAAACTGCCTGATGTCTGTGCCTCTCTAGTGGCATTATGTCTATACGTGCGGCGTGAACTGTGGGAGTCTTTGCATTTACTGTTTCCAGTGTTCTCGCTGCACCTTTAGGAGGACGATAAAACGTTATCGAGCTCGCTGTCTGGATGGAGAGGGGGAGAGGGAGGGAGAGAGGGAGAGGGAGAGAGAGAGATGAACTCAGTTATGGAGGGACGCTGGTTAACTGTTCATTGGAAAGAGGAAATTGATCAGGGGGAAGAAGAATTGGTCCAATTCAAGAGGACCAAGAAGGAGCTCATTTCTGTCTCTCTCTCTCTCTCTCTCTCTCTCTCTCTCACACACACACACACACACACACACACACACACACAAACACTCTCTCTCTCTCTCACTCACACACACCATAATTAGTTATAATTCCACACATTTCCACATTTCTTCTTTTTCTATTCTTCTGCAAAACCACATACCTCTTGACCATTACAGTAGCTGAAACGTTGCTAACAGCTAACAGCATCCTATATTACGTAATCTATTGATACTAGCAACTGTAGCATTACTACACAGATACAAAATTGATTGAATGGGAATAAGGTCAGATAAATAATTGTTTTAAGATGTCAACAACAGTTTACAAGCTTAGCAAGCAAATGTTAGTTAGCTTTAGGTTAGACTTATTTTTATTCCCTTGCTTTCAATGGCTCTTGAAGCTGTTATGTTGTCTTAAAATTGCGTCTGGTTGTCTGTTTTTTTGTCTTTGTGATATGTGATCTTATGTTTTCAATTCTAGTTTTTATTGTGAAGCATTTTGTTACCTTGGTTTTAAAGTAAAGTTCTTCCTTGCCCCATGACAAACCTTTCCACAAAGTTTCGTGTGAATCCATTCAGAACCTTATGAGATATCCTGCCAGCAGACAAACAGTAGGGTGAGCAGACGTCCCCGTTTCCTTCGGCCCCGGTTGGCCCAGGTTGGCCCCGGTTGGCACCGTCCTCGGAAATGTCCCCGGATTTCCCCTCTCTGGATGGCATTAGTGTAACCAGGGCAGGTCTGCTGAGTGACATTTTTACCTCAGGACCACAGGGATTTTATCCTGTTCGGCTGTGTGGATGAGATTAGTATTGCAGGACAACATTGATAATGTAGTAGGACATTATGATTTGAATGCAATCTGCAATCGTTCAGTCTGGACAGCATGTATTACTTTATTTTTTCTATAAATGACTAAGGGGCGTATCATTTCTGGGAGTTCACTGAAAAGCAGCACGCAGGATTGAAATCACTAATTCACTCCTCTAGTAATATTAATTGTCAGTGATTTTCTCCAGCTGAAATGACCTACCTACTGTATTGTATGAGTGAACTCTGACGTCCCGGGGTCATTTTAACTGAGTCATTCCTATGTTCCCAGGGTCCTATGTTCCCCAGTTCTAGGGTTAGGTTGGTTGTGTGTAGATGTTTACCCAGAGCTCTGACCGCAACTGTTGTTAGGGTTAGAGTCCTTCAAAATCAAATAAAATGATAAGCACTGGTTTTGTTGTGTTTATATAGCGGTTTTGAAGCCTTCTTCCAATAAAAAAAAACTTGATAATATTTATGAAATATTTTAACTTGAAACGGGTCAAATTTGACCCGCACACAATAGGAGGGTTAATGTGTGTTAACAGAATATTGAACTGGGGAACACAGGACCCTGGGACCATAGGACCTTGGGAACATAGAACCTGGGAACATAGGACCCTGGGAACATAAGACCCTGGGAACATAGGACCTTGGGAAAATAGGACCCTGGAAACATAGGACCTTGGGAACTTAGGACCCTGGGAACATAAGACCCTGGGAACATAGGACCTTGGGAAAATAGGACCCTGGAAACATAGGACCTTGGGAACTTAGGACCCTGGGGACATAGGACCTTGGGAATTTAGGACCCTGGGAACATAGGACCCTGGTGGGAACATAGGACCTTGGGAACTTAGGACCCTGGGAACATAGGACCTTGGAAACATAGGACCTTGGAAACATAGGACCCTGGGAACATAGATACGCTCCCATTTTAACTACATGAACCACACACGTCCGCAGATTTGCTCCGAAAAATCTGGTCACTTCAACAAACAGATGGAATGGGGTGAAAACAAAACCCCCATCCAAATCTGCTGGCAGAGGTAAAAATGATCAGCCACTCTTTTTTGTTTTTGTGATTTGAAAACAAAAACTGATCGTCCACTAGGCACACAGACCCCCATCTACAGTTTGTTGAAATTCCGCACTTGATTTGGATGAAATAAAGATGTGAGGGAGTGTGAAGATAACAGGATTAGAAAACCCGTTCAGTATCGCTCTCAACAACTTTAATCATCCCAACCTATCATTAGAATAGTGTGGGGCAGCCTTCAGAGCAGAGACGCCCTTGGCAGCTGGATGTGAGGAGCTTTCATAACTGAGCACAGTGTAATATGAGCGACTCCCAGTATCTGAATCCATTACCGAGACGCATACAGGCAGGCGGCTGACAGGCAGCTGTTGTCTGCCACCAGGGTCAGAAATTAACGAGGGGCTCGGGGCAAAAATGCCCTTGAAAGTTCATTAAATGCCTGTGAAATTAAAAACGAGGGGGCAAAAAATCCCCCAAATAATTACGACTACCTGCTTTTTTTTTTTTTTTGCATTTCGCCTTGTTGAAATTGTTTTTTTGAATTGTCATATATTCACATGCGACTAGTATCCCTCGTGGACTGTAGGTGATTTGTGGGGCCGTGTGAGAAAAATGTGTAGTGTTTTTTGATTAAAAAGACGAGTGCACAGCCTGAAGCAGTAGAAAATATCTCTCACTGTGTTTAAGTGATGGTATATGGTTGAGTTTAGTTTTTACTTGCCAATGTGCAATGCAAATGTTTTATTTCACAGTTGAATAAAACTGTCAATGACATTGTGACATTGGTAATGTTGGTTGTATTAATATGTGATTGAAGCAATCAATTATGGTAATGACTACGGCTGATGTCATTATAAGAACACCTCTGTTTGTGATTTTAGGAAGGCTTGGTAGTCGAAAAGCCCATGCCAAAACAAGAAAGAAACATAAAATAAGGAAAAATTGAATCTTTGTTTTTTCAAGTTTGTATGAGCCGACGCACCAAAAATAAACAATAGAATTCTGTCTTTTGCACGAGGACTCCATGTTTGTTCCAATAAAACTGGCCCTGAAAAGGAGCAAAATGTCCCTAAACATCAGATCAAGGGGGCAAAACCTGCATTTTTTTTTTTTACTTTTTTTTTTAACTTTCTTACCCCGTCTGCCACCCATAGACATATGACTAAAATCTATAAAATGTTGTGAAAGTATTAAACCAAACCAAAAAAAAGGGTGTTAATATACTGAATTGCTTTATTTTTGCCCTTCTTGCTGCTGTATCTCTACTTTACTGCACATAAGAGGTGTTCTCTGCTCTCTGGGCCATACCAGCAAAATGGAGGGTGGCCTACATTTTATAGCTAATCCTAATGACATTCTCATGGCTGCCAGTCAGGCGCTCTCTCTCCTTCTCTCTCTCTCTCTCTCTCTCTCTCTCTCTCAGTTGAACGTGCCCCTCGGCCTATAGTGAGAGCAACACATCAGCCAGCATGCGATTTTGCTTCTTTCCTTGGCCCAGGATCTCTGCGGTGCTCAGCCTGCAGTAAACAGGGTTCCCACGGGCCTTGAAAAACCTTGAAAGTCTGTGGATTTCGCAAAAATAAAACGAGGCCTTAAAAAGTGAAACGAACGGAGGGCCTTGAAAGTACTTGAGCACCCGAATTCATCGATGTGGCTCAGCGCTCCATCTCTCTTTCTCTCTCTCCATCTTCGGATCAAGGCTTCACATCCTGAGGAAAACCCGGTGATGGAGATCTGCAGTTTGAAAATGAAGGATTTCACCAGGATTTCTTGACAAGTAAAAAGTGAGTAAAAACAAAAGAGGCTGCCTTGATGATGATGTCTAATTTTGACCAATGTCATGTCTTACCTCAAAACATGTCAATTGTGAGTCCTCGAATTTCACCCAACAAGAAACTGAAAGTCATTAAATTTCATGTTCAAGAGAGTGAAGGAACCCTGAATAAATCTCGATACATCGTCCCATCCCTAATCTTAACCACTCTCTTTCCTTTTTGCCACTGTACACAAGGACAAGTCAACTTGTGTCAAGCATGTTCATACTGATTTATTTCACCCAACACAGACTTCGGCGTATTCAACGCTCCATACCTGAGCTGGCACCTGGGAAGAAATAAAAACCTGCAAGAGATGGATAAAAGAGATAGAATTAAAAATAGATTTACTCTCATGCATTTGGAACTACTGGCAGACCGCAGAGCATTTCAGCGTAGGTACAGCCTTTTGATATTTGAGGAGAGTGGATTCAGCACTGAAGTGCAGTCGATAAAAATCTATAAAACATTATATTACACATAACGCAAGTAAGGATCTCTTGCAACATTAAAGCATGGGCTGAGAGCACAATAAGACAAGGAGAAGCCAAGAGTGTCTGATCTGAGAAAGTGGTGCTGTGCCATCTCCATGGGATGCTGTGTGGTGTGTGTGTGTGTGTGTGTGTCGGGTGTGTGTCGGCTGTTGACTGATGTATCTGGCCACCAGCGTATTTACCAACGTTACCAAGAATGTTGGTCGATTTTGACAAAATGAATGTTTTTCAAAGACAATATGTTGGTTAAGGGGGAGATTTCAACAAATATTACTGCGTCAAAAGGGCAATGAAAAACCGTTGCCTGAATGGGTCAAGCTTTAGTTCCGCCCACAAGGGTGCTGATTGGCTAGGTTGTTTCTCCGAGCGAGAACAAGCCGTTGATGAGGGAAACAGCAGACTCTCTGAATCACTCCACAAAATCTGAAAAGTGGGCGGGATGAGATTCAGGAGTCTGGAACCAGACTAGCTATCTCCAGGAAAACTGGCTGATTGTAGAAAAGGAATCCCACTTGAAGTAAAATGACAAATGTTTCACTACAACTATGATCATTTTTGTTTTTTACTATCCTACCACTAGTAGATTATAGGTTTATAAGTTTAAAAATTTGCACAAATGTGATCTAAGCAGCACATGGTGCGGTGCGGTGGTGCCCCCATATCACGATATTTTGTGAATATCGCAGTATTCGATATTGTCGAATATCAGCCCCAAGCCTAATTCTCATACTGACATTGACCCTGACTTTACCCCTGAACTGTCACATTAAGGTGTGGGATATAATGTCTCGTTCATTCAGATGCAAATGGAGTGAGACACGCTGTACAGACTGTGTGTACCTGCAGCTTTCCAAGCAACAGTTTGGCCACTCTCGCTTCTTTCAATTTCTTCCCAAGGTGAAAAAACACAGTGCACTTAACCTCTCTGCCACCAAGCCATCTGTAGTTTTTCACCCAGAGAATCTCCAGCTTTGCGAGCTCCATCAATTACAGCAGGGGGGGGGGGGGGGCAACATTTCTCTGGTTCATGTACAGTATATGGAGCCGTTGTTTCCTGATGGCTGTGGTTTCCTGATATCTGCCTGTATCTGGTTGAACCGGGCCGCTCGGTCTGGCCTGTTCACTCCGCTCTGTCTCCACTGGAACAGAAAACCCCTCTGAGCTTTTAGCGGTGAGCCTCCATGGTTCTGTTCCACTCCCAGATACTATTAGACGCCTCCAATCTTTCTCCATTTTCAAAGCCCTTGTACAAATGAACCGTTTCAAGTTTGTTTACGTCAAGTTGGACTGGTGTTTTTTTTTTTCTTTTTGTACTCTCAGTCCCTTTATTGTTTTGTGTGAAACTTCTGTATCAGCGCTGAGTCCTTGAGATGTTTTATAAATCAAATGCCATTGTTATATATAATATATAATATTATTATTATTCTAGCTGTTGTTGTCATTGTTAGCACTGATTGATTTTATTAGGAATTTAAAAGCACAACAACTCAAAAGAGTATCATGACACACAATCCCAGAGGATAGCACTTAAAAGCATTACTAAAAACACTTATTTCCAAAGTGGTCCTCGATGGAAACAAACAAACACAATACATAAAAACAAACAAATCGATGGAAACAAACAACTTACAAGATACACCTACTAGCCCCCCTTGCAACCCCACGCCCATGGTTCAAACTCCCTCCCTTAACAGTGAACCATCAACATTCCCCACAAAGCCGCCTTAACTTTATTTTTAAAAATTGCCTTTGTTTGGCTTTGTTTAATATGCAGGGGCAGGTTGTTCCTTAAGGAGATCCCAGTATAGAAAAATGAGCCTCTTGCTATTTTACCTTTAGCACGAGGAACACTGCATGACATAATAAAGTTCATATATTCTGGGGCTCTTTTGGGAATTATATCAAGCATATGGTTACGTTTCAGTTGTTTAACTCGATCTTCAGCATTGTCATTGTTGCTGTTACCTTAAGTACAGTAGCTGTTAAAGGGGCATTAAGTAACGTATGATTTTTATCAATCTCCATCAGCAACCAGTAGGAAATGCAACATGGACAGGTCACAGCTTACAGTGGCCTGTAATGGACAGAAATAATAGTCACACTTTCACAATTGAAGGAGTCAGCTAGCTAATTAGAGCAGAGCATATGGGCTGGAAAGGGATTTTGTAAAAGCCAGAAAATTCAGCGCCTGGTGAAGTAATTGTTGAGTCGTTGGCACTGATTAAGCACCTCATCAACCCCCCGCAGATATATTATGGTCATACTGTGCTATCGGACTGAAAAATCTTACTTGATGAACTTTTACAGTATAATCTGTGAAACTTTCATATAAATAAATGTCTGTTTTGCTACTCTCTATCTCCAATTGATATAGCGCACAACAGTGATTCAAACTATACACCCAGGTCATGAAGCTTTTCCACTGTCTGTTCCAAACAGCCGTGTGTGTCTGGTAGCTCTTTCCTGGGAAAAATCCTCTGCTTGGAATAAACAGAAGAAGAAGAACTGGGTAGTTAGCATGAGCAGCGATAGCCACCATGGCTGAACAGACAAAGAAGAGAGAAACTAAAACTGCATCAACAGAAAATCCAAGCTCCGCCCACACTGTTTGATTGACAGGTGATTTGTGGGAAGTGCAGTGCAGAAACACCACAGTGAGGCTTAGCAACAAAGATGGACTAAACTAAAAAAAAACAGAACCTCCCAGATTACCACTTCAACAACAACAACAAAAGCAGTTTGTCATCTTTAAGGGAGCGTTCAGCTGCTTTTTACCCACTGGGCGTTTTCCATCTGATGGCTGGGCTGTTTGACAGCATACACATGAACACTGGAGTCCCACAGTGAGCGTCTGAGACTAATGTAATCTCACTGATCATTGAAAACAGTTTTTCAAAAGGGCAAGATGAGCTTTTCAAAGAGAGGATGCAGGCTTTCTGTATATCAAATGCAAATCAGATGCTTAGTGTATATCTATCACCTCTCTTTACCAAAGTCTGTAAATGTTATGCATCTATATATGCAAACAATCTCAGTACCACACAAACAAAATGGCATCATCCATGTACTGTTGTGAATTTCTTCCAAAAAGCCCTGCAGGTTAATAATAACAGCTTTCAACCTGAATGTTAGCGTGCATTCAAAACTGACAGATAACTCGGGCTTGCAGCACAAGTGTGTTTTCATCATGCAGTGTTTTCAGTCCAGACAAATCAGAGGTAACCTGCTCCATACTGATCAGTAACAAGGTCTAAAAGCCACCGGCTGCGAGATCCTGGGAGCAAAATATCCAATCAAGGAAAACACACACAAACACACACACACCTGCAGAAGACGGTCGAGTCCCAGGAGCCTGCAGCCAGAGCTCGACACACACATCTGGGAGCAAGAGCAAGAAACAAGGTGAGCAATCTGCTTTTATTAACTGAAGGTACTGTACTCAGAAAAAGTAGCTGACACTACTTTGCAAAAAATATCTGCAATATCATATGATACAAAATCATGACTGTAAAAAGTACCACTGATTTGGATGTTAACAAAAAATTTATCGTGTTTACAACGCTCACAAGCTGACGAAGAACAAGCAGTGTTCACTTTTGAACACTTTTGGATGTAATGTCCATGACTCCAGAGGTTAGTCTGGACCTAAACCTAACTCTAACCGCACCATTTGGCTTCCTCACAGGAAAAAGTGAAAGGAATGGCAACTTTCTGTTGCAGGTAAACTTCAAATAACGAAATCCTTGTAACATCTGACATGTCCATTCATGACAATTAAATGAGAAAAGAAAAAAAAATAAATAAATATATAAAGAAATAAAATGATTAAAATGCAATTCAACTCGCTTTATGGACAAAAATAGTTGCAGTAATTAACTATGGGTCAAAATGACAAAAAAGTAATTCACGGAAAAAATATTATCCAGATTTTAATTTAGTTACATTGCCACCAATCTACTGCAAAATACATTTAAACTACTAGTTAACTGCATGTAGTGAGGCTGCTCCTCAACACAGAGAGAGAGAGAGAGAGAGAGAGAGAGAGAGAGAGAGGAAGTGAGAGGAAGATGGAGAGAAAATAAAAAATGAGATATTATGAGGACAGTCACTGGTGGGAGGCTCCTATAGATGTTTAAATGCTGTTGCTGATCACCATTCAGTGTGTGTGTGAGAGCTAAAGTAGGCCAGCTGAAGAAGACCCATTGATTGTGCCGAGCACATCTGACTTATTTTAGAGTCCGAGCTTCTCTCCCCTGAGATCTCCGAGGCAGAGATCCAGCCGGAGACTGAGGAGGGAAGGAATCACTACTGAGGCCGGAGCTGGAGCTGCAGTGCACAGGCTCTCAGACAGGTCCACACGTCTGCACCGCCATGACAACATGAAGCACATGAATATGGTGGCATGAATGCCTCTCTGCACATACAATATACTGTACTTAGATAACTTTGCCTTGTGTCTTTGAAATTGTGTCATTTCAGACGTGTAATCTAGCAGGAAGGAAGGGAGGCAGAATCTCATAAGGCAATGTATTCTTAACTCACATGCACCTGGACCATAGGTGCAATACAGTGGTACTGAAACAGATGATAGGTTTTTGGCATCATGCATCTAACATGTACAACAGTTTGTTGAATACTCAATTTTGATTGGTCAATGAATGCATTCTCTTGTCTGTTCTTTCTTTCACATACAATCGTATCACTCCGCAGTCAAGAAGTCAAATAAAATTAGCTGGCGCCACCTTGTGGCAAAAAGACGTTACTCGTTAGTTACTGCAGGCAAACACTCAGGTAACCGAGGTCAGAAACATGCCATGGATGCTAGCTACAGACGTTCCTATGGTTACAGTTCTGCAGTGCAGGGTAGGTTAGGCTATGTGGAATAGGTAGATTGTTTGTCTTGCTAAATCTGCTCTTGCCTACCTTGTGTTTTTTGCTATGTTTGTCCTACATAATTTTGTTCACCATTGATTGTGTTTAGTTAGATCTAGCTAGACACATTCTCTGTAAAGTCCTCTGAGACATGCTTGTGATAAAGGGCTATATAAATAAACTTGACTTGAGTTCTGCTACAGTGTAGCACGGATGCTAGCTACAGACGTTTCTATGGTTGCAGTTCTGCTGAACTATTTTTTTTTGCTTTTTGCAGAAGCTTGTAAATTACTTTAGTTTGTAATAAAATAATTTAAAACCAATATTTCATGTCGAATGATTAATGTCTTTGGTAAACAGCTGTGTAAAAAGCAGGATAGGGTACAGGGGGTGTTGTGCCAAAAGTTGTATCCCCTATAAAATGTATTTCCCTTGGCAGTGTGTCCTTGTTTTGCCCTCATGTGTTTTTGTTTTGCCAAAGCAGAAGCAAATTATAGGGAAATGCACTTTATAAATGCTAACTAGACTAATGTATAGCCTGACAACTTCCTTGTAGAATCAATGGACGCTTGTGGTTTGATATAATAACATCACAAACAAGCGTGCTGGCATAACACCAGTCATTAGTGCAAAATAAGCCATCAGCTCGCTGTAAATTATCCCTTACTTAGCAATGCAGTGACTGCTGCGGCCTACTCTCTCTCAAGTGGCATAAAGTAGAAGTGGACAAGAACGCTGCACCACAAATCTCCAAATGGTTGCAGATTTCCATTCCTCGTGCCCTCTGACAGCTGAAAGAGGACAAATCTAGAAGAAGAAAAAAAAATTCCTCTCGTGGGGCAAAGCAGGAGTGCAGCAGTAATTCACTGTTGTACACTGTGTTTGAAGTTTAAAGTGGAACCGCCGTGATGGCATCAGCCCTTTTGCAGCAGAGTGTTGTGATAGTGGCCCTCCTGCTTGCCTACAACAAGCAGAGATGTGTTTGGTTGCTGTACGCCCGCATGGCAGCCAGCAGATGCAGATCACAGCGCTCCCGTTTTCTTTCAATCTGTGAGCCCGGGCTGTTGGTGACAGCCGGGGTAAAAAAAAAAAAAAAAAAAAAAAAAGGCACAGAGTTTCGCTGAAGTTAAGTTGAGTCATGACTTTTCATCCTCCGCCGTGTACCTCCTGCTCTCGCTGCTGGAGACAATCCAGCGCTGAAATTGTGTGGAAGGCACTTTGCAAATTGCATTGATCTTCCCCTAGACCTGCCTCCCACCTGCCGCCCATCCTAATGCCTGGCTCACTCCAGCGGTGTGCAGTGAGATAGGTAATGACAGGCTGGGAGCCGGCCACGAAAAAAAAACCCTGCTTAAACACACGCATGCATACACACGCACACACATGCACGTGACCTGCACATATACACACACACACATACACACACACACAGGTAGGCACAAGCAGCCACATAGGCAGGCTCACAGGCATGCACCCACGCTCGTGCACACACTCACACTGCACACTCTTGATGACTATTATCATTCATCAGATTAAGGCCGTTAAAAGGCTATGATACACAGCTGTTTGATTTAACTGCGGTGCACAGGTGAGAGGAGAGCAAGCCGGTCTTCACCTTTTCAGCCGTGGACTTCCTTCCCAGGCCGCCTGCTCGTCACAGTGTTTATGTATGGCAAGAGGAAGTATGCAGTATGTGTTATTTACCACATAATCATGGCTGTTAGGGCAGCTCAGGCAGAGGAACACAGTGTTTTACAGTGCTTTTTACAAGGTCCCAATAAACCGGAGCCCGCTTTATGGAGTTAATTGCCAAGGGAGCCACACCATCACTCAGCCCCCCCCTTCCTCCTAATGAGCGTCCCCAGGCTCCATGAGGCCCCTACATGGAGACTCCATGGCAGTCATTGAGTGTTATTGACTGTCCTGCTTCCTCTCCCCTGAACCGGCAATGACTGTCCCACTGCAGCAGCAGCACTCACCGCTGTCGCTGCACTCCACCCCCCCCCCCCCCTCCCTCCCCTCCCCTCCTTCAGACATACACAGGGCCTCAAGCCTGAAAGCACAATCGCACAATATGCATCGATGCTCAAATATACGCACTGGTACCTTCCTCCACACACACACACACACACACACATTCCTCTGCTCTGCACACAATACAATCAACACACCTATCAATATATACTCTCCACAACCCATCATTTGCGATAGCTGGAATTCATTCGCAACAAATGGAATTAAGCCTGTGTTGTTGACCCATAAAAAAAAAAAAAGAAAAAAATGTCCCTGTAGTTGCCAAAGCTGTACAAGGTCTGCAGTGACGTTGTGGGAGGCTGCTGTGTGGAGAGGGAGAGGGGCTGGGAAGAAATGGGGGGGGGGGGGGGGTGAAGGGGGGGGCGGGGGGTGAGTAGAGCCACAATAAAATCAATTACCATCATCGCTGCATGCCAGGCGGTGATAAATAAGCAGGGCATCGTGTGGACAGCCGCCAGGGTGGATCTGATGGTGTGAGTACAGATGGCATTCTCACACCAACACTGCCCACTGGCACACCGCAGATAGTGTGTGTGAGTGTGTGTGTGTGTGTGTGTGTGTGTGTGTGACTGTGTGTGTCTGTGTGTGAGTGTTAGATGGGGGTGTCTCCGAGACAAAGAGAGCGGGCAGATGGACCGAACAGCTGACTGTACAAGGAGATGGATGCTAACACGCTTTATGGCGCTCGCATGCAGGTTGCAAATGCATTATTTGTTTGTGGCAAAATAAAAAGGGTGATCACGCGGGTTTTTTCAGAGAGTAAGAAAGCGCTCTCCACGCTCTTGCATGACGCATCATCAGTATTCAAGCCTCATATTAATCAGCACTAATGCATTCCCCTCCTAATGAGATGAGTTTATTGAGTCCTAAAGCAATCTTAACACTAATAAGCTGTTTACAAGCAAATCAATTACGGAAGAAAAGGACATGCATATTCAATGTGCAAAGACACCACCGAATCAAAGCAAATGATTGTGAACATTTGAATAATCACTGGACTCAAACATGATTTTTCAAGGACACATTTGTTGCCATAATTACCTCAATCAAGCTTAATGAGCCAAAGGTTAGAGGTTTTATAAGGTAAATGAAGATTATTTTGTCATTCTTTTTTCTTATTCTTATTTGAAAGATTCAATCAGTTTGCTGCAGGGGAAAGGCTGCATTAATGGAGACTAGGATGGCAAATGGAGGATAAATCAATTAACTTCAGTTTCTCAAAGCTGTTCCATACAAAAAAAACAAAACTTAAAGGAGATTCTACTATGCTGCCTACATTGAAAGTCTTCTCATTGACAGCACAATTAAGTAAAACAAAGTTTGGCAATGCTTCCAGCAAACCTCTTCCTCCCGAAACAATTACGGACTAACAGTCTAATAAAGGTTTGGTGAGAGTTAGTGTTGCTCTTGCACTGCTGCTGACCTCCCACTGTCTGGCTCATTATGTTAAACTCCTATGCAGATCCAGCCTCGCTGATCAATCTCAACTCTGCAGAGATCCGCGTGTGTCACAGAGAAAAACAGTTCCTGACTGCTATCGACTGGCTGTCATAGCACTTAGCTTGGAGAATATAGATTCCCATCAGATTAGTAGGAGCAAATTTCTGATTGCTCTGAAATAATCTATGTAAAGTTCAGGAGGCAGATTTATAGTAGCACACAGGTCTATTGATTGTGTGTGTGGGTGTGTGTGTGTGTGTGTGCATCTATGTGCGTGTGTGTGTGCATGTGCGTGTGTGTGTGTCTGAGAGAGACAGAGAGAGAGAGAGTGTATGTGCACATGAGCACGTTTTAATGTATAGGGGACAAAGGGGTAAGATGAACCACCCCTTGTATCTAAGCATGCATACACATACAGTATATGTGATCGCAGATCACATGAATGGGTAATTTTTTATTTTTTATTAATGAATTAATTTGTTTGTTGCTGTCAGGTGATTCATGGTGTCATGGTGAAGATGATTCTTGTATCTAAATGGAAGATAGATACTTATGAGGCTTTATTATATATTAGTCTAAAGCTTTAAACAATTTGAGGTCGTAAATCTCGGCTTAGTTATATCATAACTAAGTCAAAATGGTGTTTGTGGGGTAAAATGGGCCGCTAGCCCCAATCTAATTACATTTATATTATGTTAAAATGTAGTTAATTTAAACACATATGTGCTCATCTGGTGTTTTCTAATATTACAGAGCAAAGATCATTATGCCACGACGTGACAACAGGGGTTCAGCCTGCTTGGAGGAGTCAGAGGGAAAGTCAGAGGGAACAGAAGACAGACTGACTGACACTGAGGAGAGATATTGAGAGATTTGACAAGGGAGAATTACCAAGAGCAGGTTATGACACACAGACAGACACACAGACAGACACACAGACAGGCAGACAGACACACAGACAGGCAGACAGACAGACAGTGTTGACAGTTGTGTCAAGTTGTGCATTGTTATCCTTTTGAAAATAAGATAAATCATCACCATGTTGAAGTAAACATCAGTTATGTGATGTTATGTGATTCTCAGAAGCAGCAGAATGGAAAGATAGATTGTCTGCCCCCTAGTGGCGGGTAAGACCAGTGAAAGGACAGAAAATGACAAAAAGGAAGGTTTAAAGTTGTGTGACATTCTACCCAATGGGGCTCAACATGCCCCATCCTCTAGAAGACAAACTTATTTAATGGGTCACACTGCTAAAAATTATATAAGCTACAGAAAATGTTTTAAAATGACCAACAACTGTAAGTATACATAGCAATTATTGTCTGAATTAAATACACATTTATTTCACCATAGTAGCACAAAATACAAAAAGTGGCTCATTTTACCCCTTGTTTAGTTCTCCCCTATGTGTTGTATCTGCATGCCTTTCTGTGTGCTTCATTGTTACATCTAGATTGAACACATGGACACTATCAGCAGGCATTTTCCCCAGAATAGAATTTTTGTGAAACAGTAATTTGCAAGTTTTAATAAGTGTCTAAAATCTCTCGCTTCCCTAATCTCCCTCACATAATATGAACTTTCTATCTAACCAAGATCTCTGATTATATCGATGAATGCCACTAAAGAAATGGAATGAGAATGTTGCATCTGCAAGCTATATAAAAACTGACTATACTGGGGTTTTTTTCTGTTCGCTACATATACAGAATGAAAGAATACAACTGCATATGAATCCAAGCGCAAAATGGAGTGTGAATGGAACACACAAACAAACACAAACCTCATTTTCCTTAAAGAAACACATTGATTTTTTTTGTAATAATCTTTTACATCATTTTACCATTGTGTGAAGAGATGATTGGTCACAGTTTCACCTCTGTTTGTCTTGTATTTCACTGTTTGTCTTGCATTTCATTAGTTTGCAACAGTGTGTGCTAATGCTTTAACAAGCTGTATGCACAGTGGAGGCAGAAGCTAGTGTATCTTCAAGCTGAACACACCACGGCGAAGCTAATACCAATCTTCGATTCACACAGTAGCATGTTGATCAAAGAGCTAAGGAGTCGGTGTATTCCTTTAAGGATCTCTCTCCTCAGATTCAGATACAAAGCGAATATAAAGTGGCCACTGAGGGAATTGTTTATACACAATTTAAACTTAATAAATGAGTTAAGGAGAAAGAAGATCAAATGCATGGAAGGGAGAACAGAAGATGGGATAGGAAACCAATTCCTGGAGTCAGCAGGACTCAGGCCTTTGATTGTGGTCTGAAATACTACAAAAAAAGTGAACGGTGGGACGGGACCGCTCTAATCTGTCCCAGCAGAAGCAGAGAGTGCTGCTCGGTGTCTCGGGCTCCGAGACAAGCAGCCGGGACACTTTACAAGGAGTAAAATGGATCGATTGTCCATGGGCACCCATGCCGTCTCTGCTGCCAACTCGGAGCTAATTAAAGAATACTTCTCCAGAGCAACAGAAGCCCAGCGCATCCTGCCCACTCGCCAGAACACACACTGCTCTGAATACCTCTGGACTCGCTGCGAGGCTCAGAAGACGGAAGCGGGGCGTGTGCGCACCAGAGGTGTTTTCAGCGGTGGCTAATTGTCTGCCTCCCCTCAGCGATTCCCCAAAAACTAGCCTTGATATTTTCCTGGCTGAGCTGAGAGGTCGAGCCTCGCAATTACCTCCTGCCTTGTAAACAAATCGTCCTCCAAGACTGACTCCTGCCAGGCGCTGTGGAGCGGAGGAGAATTAACTACTCCATGCTCATTAGATAAAACAGGCCGGGCTTTATACCCGCAGAAAGCAGCACCACTTCAGAATCGAAATGAGAAGTTCTGCATATCAACTTGATTCCAAGCTGAGACACTGCTCCATCTAAGCAAATATACTAGTAGCGTATGTTATTGCGCTTTTACTCTATACTAATGGACTATTAAGAGTAAAATTCTCTTGTATAGAGACATTGAGATCACTATTTATCTGAAAGGTTTTAGATTATGTGAAGGAAAGACAAGTGCAAGGAAGAGAAATAAAGAAGAGCAATAAAAACAAAAAAAATATGCACGGCTTTTGTGTACGTTGAGAGTGTTTTTATTCCACTGAGCAGACAGATTGTTCAATGCAGCGCTTGAACTGATGCCCAGAATTAGCAGAAGGCATGAAAAGAGACTATTTTCCAAACAATTATAGCATTAATGGTGACACATGTTCCTTAGATGAGCGTTGTAAAAGTAGCTCGAAACCCTTTTAGCTGGCCTGCATTGTCACATATCCAGGAGAAGGAGATGAACTGAGCACAGATGGTTTCCTGTAATGGCTGCATTACTATTTAGTTGAGGAATAGCCTTCACCAGAGCCTTCACTTCATGGAAAGATCTTCTCTGCTGAAACTGACCAAGCTGAGAGGAGAGGAGGAGAGGAGAGGAGAGGAGAGGAGAGGAGAGGAGCCCAAACAGCCTCAAGAATTTGCTGCAATTCATTTGCATTTACTTGCATCCTGAGTCCTTACGCAACCCATTTGAAACCTTGGATGAAATCTTGACCACATGCCGTGCGGCAAGAAGCGTCTGGTCGAAGACTGGATCTGATGCGACGACTTCCTCCAGGAGCGTATGCAAAACAGACGCGTGGAAAAATACACTCTCAAAAGTTTAATTTTGATGTTAAAATTCACTTTGAACGACCCAGAAATGGAAAACTCTGTGTGCAAGTCCACCACCAGTCACCCAGCTGTGCAAACGCTGTTCTCAACGTCCATATGACCTCTAGCTCACACAGACCAAATATGAAAATGAGAGTGATACACTGATCAAATAAATTCAACAAACCTAATAATATGCTATATGATACAGCATTGTGGCCTTGTGTATGTAGGATTTGAGTTTTCTGTTTCTGAGACATTTACAGTGACAAATCAACTTTTCAGTATCTGTTTTTCACATTTATCACTTTTGAACACATGGGAGTCAGAACCCGTCTTCAACCTCGGTATGTGGTCCAGATTTCCTCCAAGGTTTTTGAACGGGTTGCCTTTGGACCAAGCGGCCAAAACCACGGGTGAATTTTGAAGCTAATAAGGAAGTGGCGGCAGTTCCTCTAACGTCCGCTAGAGTCCGGCTC
Source organism: Centroberyx affinis (assembly GCF_046629955.1). NCBI lineage: Eukaryota > Metazoa > Chordata > Actinopteri > Beryciformes > Berycidae > Centroberyx > Centroberyx affinis. The sequence continues at coordinate 232,207 of NW_027280927.1, forward strand.
CAAAAAGACTCCAAAACCAACCGCCCAACTCCATGAAGTCAATGGACCACAACAATATAAAGTCAATTCATTTTTTTCCACAAGAGGTTATGGCCTCAGTAGCTCATTCCACTTCTTCTGATGTGTGTCCTAATGGCGATTTTCAAAATAATTATGTCATTAACGGGATATAATGGATATAAAACGAGTTTGCTTTCCAGAAGCCAGTGGAAGACACTCACTCCGTCCATCTTATTTTTTATTTTTTTTTATTTTTTTTTTTTTACAGTCTATGGTTTGGACTCGAGATGCAAGTAAATGCAAACAAATTGCAGCGACATCATGAGGCATTTGAGGCTAAGAGGAGAGCAGAGGGGAAGGAGAGGGGAGGCTGGTAATAATGCAGCTGTGATAGATTACAGCCGCGCTCCTTGAATGCCAGATCCCCGTGCATGTCATCACAGATCAAATGAAGGGATTATTAGACGAGGGGCAGAGAGGTAGAACCGCTAAAAGTCAGAATAAGAGCTGTTGTGATCAGAGGCGTATTCACATTTCCCACAACTACCTGAGAAATGCACAGCCGTCCTCTGTGTGCTGGAGCGTGCACGATGCAGATGCCTTGTCCTTAGGGAGAAATAAGATTTCCTGTCACATTTCTCTGGTTATGAATATATGGATGCAATTGTATAGCCTGTGTCTTTTTTTCCCCACCGTAGTATGGATTTGTTCGGTATGGATGTTTTTACAATGACGGAATGACCAAGTATCGACAAATGGACCTGTGTGGCCTCAGTTAAGGATCCAACATGTTGACAGGCAGGTTTATACAGGTTCATACAATGTTCACTTAATACAATAATCCAGTTTCTTTTTTTTTATAGCCACAGTTTGTGTGTAATTTCCCTTTTGGCTTTTGTCTCCTATTCTGAGAGAGAGAGACAGAGAGACAGAGAGACAGAGAGAGAGACGGGGGGGGGGGGGGGGGGCAGAAAGAGAGAGAGAGAGAGATAGCAAGAGAGAAGGGGGAAAGAGAGAAAGAGAGTTACTGTTTATTCATTATTAATTATTAGTTAATGTTGCAATCTTTCCTCATTTGAAATACTGTACTGCTTTGGCAACACATATTTGAATTTGAGAGACAGAGAGAGAGAGAGAGAGAGAGAGAGATGAGATACAGAGAGAGAGAGAGAGAGAGAGAGATGAGAGACAGAGAGAGAGACAGACAATGTGGCAGCCTGCAGACAGAGCTGGAACTGTCAATTCACAGCAGGATAATTCATTTCTCTGGATCTCTCGCTCCCTCCGTCCCTCGCTCTCTCACTTCCTCTACTCTCTCTCCCTCGCTCTCCCCGTCCCACCCCCCTTCCCTCTGCCTCCTCCACCCCTCCTCTCTATCTATCTCTCTCTCGCCCCCCCCCCCCACCCACCCCCACCCCCCCTCCCTCTCTCGCTCTCTCTCCTCTCCCTCTCTATCTGCCTCTCTCTCTCCTCTAGTGATTTCAAAGTTCTCCTTGAACTGCATCAAACTGCATATGTGATTTTGTTCATTGACTATTAGCGGATCAAAGTCTTTCCACAAAGAGAGCAGACGAGCAGATTTTGGTGTATCTGCCGAGCCGACCGGCGGACCGGCAGACCGGCGGGCAGACGGTCCGACAGATCACGGAAGTTAAACTGGTGAGCATTTGGAAGGTGGGAAGGTCACGCACCGCTCTGCCTGCGTTGCCATGGCACCCACAGACAGAAGAGCAAAGCCCCTCATGTCTCGCTCTACTACAAAGGCATTCATCACAGCTGTGACATCTGTCAAGGCGCTGACTTGCCGCCGCCCAAATGCAGACATCAGCAGACGTCGTTGTTGTTGTTGTTGTTGTTGTTGTCGTTTCAGAATGAAAACACATTTCAAAAATAAAATCCACAAAAGAATCTGCATGAAGCGTGACTTCCTTTGCTACGGGGGTGCGGCAATTGAATTTTTGGAGTCAAGGTCTGAATCAGACTTTACTTGCTCGGCTAAATGCCGTTTAGACTAAGATGTAGAGCCTTCCAAAGTACTGTGCATAATTCATACCGCACAAGCGTTTTGCTTCAAGTTAAGGGCTTTGCAAATGCAGGTCAAGCCTGGTTTTAGGGAAAGCAACTGAGCAGATACTCCTGGTACAAACAGGGGTCCTGTGACTTGGAAAATCTCCAGCAGCATGAAATGCAATCTGCACTACACAACAGGAGCAGTACTTTGGGGGAGTTTTTCCTTGTATGCATTGAGGCTCTCAGGCTGGTGGTGCCAGGTAGGTTAGGCTATAGAATAGGTAGGCTGTTATGTTTTGCTAAAATCAGTTTTTCTGTGTCTTGCTCTTCCTGATGATCTGTTGATATATAGTATAAACAAAAATTACAAACTTATTGTCTCATACAGAGTAGCTACAGTGTAGAACCTTATGTGAAGTATAATTTAAACAAAAGACAAAGATCCCTACGTGCACAGTTACGTTCAGGAACATTACCATTAGCCCTAGAGACCGGCAGGTTTAATGCCACTCCAGAGGAGGACAGACTTTGTTTGTTGTGTGAGTTAGGTGAAATTGAGAATGAGGTTCATTTTTTGTTTTACTGTCCTGTCTACGAGGACGTAAGGGATGTACTTTTTAGTAAACTGTCCTCTATTTATGTTGATTTCTTTGGGCTGGATGATTATGAAAAACTTGAGTTGTGCTTCAAGAAGGGAATCTTTTTTGTAGCAGATTTTATTTGCCAAGCTTGGGAGAGAAGGAAGAATATTTTGTTTAAGACCGAGCTGTATAATAATCTGTAATTTTGTAATGAAATGAAATGTAATGAAATGTGTGACCACTGCAACTGTATCTATCTGTTCTGTGGTTGATTGTTGATCAGTTAGATCTGGTTAGGCTCATTCTCTGTACAGTCCTTTGAGACAGACTGTGATACAGGACTATACAAATAGCAAATTTTAAGCTTGACCTTGACAGTCCCATTGTGTCAAAATGAATTCATCGCATGGTTGATTGATTTGTTCGTTTGATTGCTTTCTCATTCACAGCATCAGTGTTTTCCCTACATGTATTCTACCATGGCAGCCCGCCAAGGTAAGAACTTTACACGCCATGCTAAATAGCCCTACAGGCTGTCTAAGTAAAGAGGCAGGTGAGATACACAGGCGGTGCGTTTCCTCATCATCTCCTCAAATTCACCTCATTATCTTCAGTCAGACTGAGAGTCTGAGAAGCAGAGGGAGACTGAGGCCGACGTTAGCTAGCCATCTAGAGCTAGACTCTAAAACTGAAGTCAGGATGACGAATGACATCAAGTGTAAAAAAGTGGAAATGCTTGGTCGAGCTATGAAAACTGATTTGTATCACCATTATTTTACCATTATTTTCTGACTTATAACTGATAACACTGGTTTTGACGTAAAATCTCTTCTTATAAAAGGATTGGTTTTGGAGGATGCCCCCAAACTCATCTACATGATGGCTTTGTGCTTCGTACCACCACAGTTAGAAAGAACATTATATAGGGGGAAACACTGGTATGCATGGAAACCATTTTTGCTATCTCATGATATTGAAATAATTAAATTGTGGTCACAAGAAAACAAAGATTGATATCTCAATATAACAAGATAATTAAGTCGGGATCACGAGATAACGGGATTAAAATAAAATAAAAAACAGCAGCCACGGCCGCTCTCTGTAATATACACTACCAGTCAAACGTTTTGTCACACCACATTTTTCTTTATTTTTACTATTTTCCACATTTTAGAATAATAGTAAAGACATCAAAACTTTTAAATAAGACAAATGGAATTATGCAGTGACCAAAAAAGTGTTAAACAAAACTATCTTATATTTCAGATTCTTTAAAGTAGCCGCCCTGTGCCTTGATGGAAAGGCAAACCCTAAACCTAACCCGGAAAGAAATTCATACATAGGCATCAGCAACACATTTCAAGCGTTTAAGCAGAAGCCTTTAGATCAAAATGGCTTGAAGAGGATGAAAAACATGGTACATTCAATCAGGTTTGTCCAAACTTTTTATAATTTCCCAGTAATTTTTTAAAGTCTTTCAAAAACAATACATGTGAAGAAACTGTCCTTCCACTGTGAGGGTTATGTTACATCTCTGCCCATGGCTGTCAGTGATGCATCTCTCTCGCTCCTGCCATCATCCCTGCGTCCATTAAAAGATAAATTTGCCTTTCCTCTTGCATGTACGAGCCCCCCTCCTCCCTCCCCCCCTCCCTCCCTGCCATCTTGCTACCCAAGCCTTTGAAAATGTGTTTTTGTGCCTCTCCATCCACACAGGGAGAATCAGACTCTGGTAAACAGGGCGACAGCTGAGTGGTTTGAAAGGAAACAGACCCCTGGTTTTCAACACGAGCGATCTGAATGTGCCTCTGTTGAAAGGACAGCCATATTTAGTTGCCCAGTGTGACATGTGTGATATGACTGACTACATTTTCCCTGGATTAAGTGTAATTAAAGGAGCGCTGCTTCCTCGTTGGGAATGGCAGCTTCCTGATAAGACCCTGCCATCCCACAGATCACACTAGAAAATCAACTGTCACTCACAGCAAGCTCTCCCTGCGTTGTTATCTGAAATGACCAGGACTCCTTTAATAAGACTGATTGAGTTTTTTGGGGAAGAGAAATGCTCGTGCAATACAATTTCCAGTCCAAGTGGTGATGAATGTATTTCTGTTGGCCGTCGTGGAAAAGGACGGAGGTTGACAAAAAAGGAGAGTGGAAATGGAATGGCCACAATATATAGAATTGTGGTGGCTTCAATCCTATATGATCCCTCTAAGCACCGGCCTCCGTGGAGGAAGGAATAGGATAAAGACTGAGTCAGTCACCTATAACTGAAAAAACCTAGAGAGACGCCTTTCTGTTCTCTGGGGAACTCCAGGTGAATAGACTCCTTCCTGTGGATGGATTAAACACCCAGAGGCGTTGTGATTAACAAGTCATTATCTATTAGATTAACTTTCAGCTGTTGAATATTTCAAATGCTATTATGAGGCTTTCTTTAGAGGACCTATGTGGAATTTAAAATTATCCTCATTATCACCCTGTGTGGATGATGTGTGAAAATTGCCTACAGTATGGTGAGAATATAAAGCCTGCACATTGTGCATGGTACTTTCTGCCAATCAATATTACCCAAGCAGTACAAAATATCTAATACTAAAGTGTAGTGGATGGTGAAGGCAGAGGTGGAAAGTAACTAAGTACATTTACTCGAAAACTGTATTTAAGTACACTCTTGAGGTACTTGTACTTTACTTGAATATTACCATTTTATGCTACTTTATACTTCTACTCCACTACATTTCAGAGGGAAATATTGTACTTTTTACTCCACTACCTTTATTTGATAACTTAAGTTACTAGTTACTTTGCAGATTCAGATTATTAATACAAAATATAATCAACTAATAAATTGTGATGTATTATTATAGATTACTGTAAGCTACCCAGCAGTATATAAAGTAGTGGAAATCAGCCCCACCTTTTCCAGCTGCAACATTAAAGTGATGCTTACACATTAATGCATCAATAATTATAATTCAATAATATAATATATACTGTATTATTCTGAAATGGGCCATTCTGCATAATGAGTACTTTTTTGTTGCTTTAAGTACATTTTGATGCTAATACTTTTGTACTTTTACTTAAGTAACATTTTGAATGCAGGACTTTTACTTGTAACAGATTATTTTTGTACTGTGGTATTTCTACTTTTACTTAAGTAAAAGATCTGAGTACTTCTTCCACCACTGGGTGAAGGTCTGTACCCCCACCCCAACACTCAATTTAGACTGCGACTAATAAGCGGTAGGGAAACCTACCAATCAAAAAAAAAAGAGCTACATCTTCATCGCTCCTCATCGTCCTTTCTTATCTCTGAGTGTTTTTCATCTTGGAAAGGTGACACCGATGCTCACTCTAATTTTGGCTCAGACACAATCGTTTTCCCCCACATAGGTGTTTAGAACAGCAAATGCAAAACCTTTCATGAACTGGGTATTGGTTGAATCGCTAATGTATGGTACCAATTGGTGATAGAGAGTAGCAAAACATTTATTTATATGAAAAGGTTACAGATTATTGCTTTAATAGAAAAATAAATCCCTCTGAGACACTTACACTGTTAGATATCAGACAGTTGCTAGACATTCAGTGCCTTCTAAGAGTTATTTTGTGCTTAATTATTGTAATTTATGTTTTCGGGTGAACCCGAACCCCTGTTTTACATCACTGAGACTTCTGCTATCAAATTATATTGGAGCTGAGCTGGAAATGTCAATGTGGTGCAATATTGTCTACATTGGGCCAGTTATCCACAGAAATAAGAAAAATACACCAAACAACAAAATGGGCCAAAAATGCAGTAATGTGATTGCCAATAGCTGTTTTTTAGTGTTAAAGTGTTTTTTAGCGATTCTTTTTAAGGACCTTGGAGATGATGGCACATTTCCCCCCCAGTAATCAATGATGCGTATATGAAGACAGTAGAGTTGTTCAAATTCCTGAGCAAAAGCCCTCAAATGAGATAAAGAACATCTCCAAACTATAACCACAGTGGCTCAACAGGATGTTCCTCCTGCTTCAAACTCTGCAGCTCAGTGTGTCAATCCTGGCCCAATTCTACAGATGCATCATTAAAAGCATCGTCATCCATCACAGTCTGGTAAGGTCTGCCTCCTCCCGCTCCAAGGTGAGGCTGCAGTGTGTCATTCCAGAGGCTGAGAGGGTCGCCGGCTGCCGGCTGCCCTCCATCACAGACCGCATGACACTAGAGCGGCACACAGGCAGAGAAAATTGCCGTCAACTCTGCCGACCCAGAAAACCACCTGTTTGACGTCCCACCAGGATGATTCCAGCTGATTCCTGATTATCCGCCGCTGCAACAATTTCTTCACCCTCCTCGAACGCCCTTGTGTCCTCTGGAGGCTGAAAAGTGAATTTCCCTATCGTTCATTTTCTTATCATTTCCTCTCCAAGGAACACGTGCAAGAAGCACACACAATAGAACGACAGACAGGTAGACAGACAGACAGACAGACAGACAGATAGATAGATAGATAGATAGATAGATAGATAGATAGATAGATAGAAAGACGGATAGAAGAAAATGTGATTTCGGTGTGTTCCAACAGCTGGGATTAAGCAAAAAAAATAGGCTTCCTGAATGTCAAAAATAACACATCCATGAGCAAGACGGAAAGAATCTTTGAAGAAATTAATAGTATTGGGCAAGTTGTTATTGTTCTTTATTGTCAGCTAATGCTGGGCATATTTGATGCTTTCATCTGAAGACGAAAACAAAGATATTGGCAATATTCAAATTCTAACTTTAGGCCATACAGCCACGATGGGCACCTCACTTATACACATGCAGTTTTGACATTTCTGGGAGTTTGCGGTGAACAGATATTTTCTAGATAATATTTCAGGACGTCTAAAGCCACTTTTATACTGCTGTGCAATGGAAATGAATGCTTCTTCAGGCCGGTCATGCCAAGTCTACATCATTATTTATTCGGCATATGCGTTTCCATCACTATTTATCGCAGAATTTCTTTAGCGACAAAAAAACATTTTCTGCTTCAAGTGAGCGTAAATACTTTTTGTGATAGTGGGGAAATATTATCAAATATCAAATATCAAATATTTTGCCAATTGCATTCAGCTTTCCAACTTCGCAAAGAACCACTTGGATGGGAATCCAGCTCGAGAGAATGAGGGAGAGAGAGTTGGGAAGGAAGGGGGAATAAGAGAGAGAGAGAGAGAGAGAGAGAGAGAGAGCAATAGGGGTTATAATGGCTGGAGCCCAGCTTGGCATCCCTGCTCTGTGTAGTGCAGCAGAACCGGTCTGGCCTGAACCTCTGAAGAGCAGCCAGAGTCAGTTTGGCCTGGTGGAGGCCTATGAGGGCGCTGGGACAGAGGGCTGCCAACCGCACTAGAGGGCCCGGCTGTTACCGAGCCCGCGAGGCTATTGTGGCAAGTGAATGGTATCAGGGCGCCGGTTCACCGGCCACCACATCTGGCACCGTGACCGATGGAAACAACAGTGTGTAAAAGCTGTTTACAAAGGCACTAAACCACTAAGTGCAGGTTTGGGTCATACTGATTGCGATTCTAAACTGCATCCACTGCAATGATGACTTAAAGGTGGTTTAAGTCATTTAAGTCAGTGGTTTAGCTACTGTATGCGTCATGGAATGGTGTTTTGACTTGAACTGAACTGGGTATTGGTTGAATCGCTAATGTATGGTATCAATTGGTGATAGAGAGTAGAAAAACATTTATTTATATGAAAAGGTTACAGATTATTGCTTTAATGGAAAAATTAATCCCTCTGAGACACTTACGCTGTTAGATATCAGACAGTTGCTAGACGTTCAGCGCCTTCCAAGAGTTATTTTGTGCTTAATTATTGTAATTTCTGTTTTTTTGGTGAACCCCCTGTTTTAGATCACTGAAACAGTTTCTGCTATCAAACTCCATTGGAGCTGAGCTGGAAATGTCAATGTGATGCAATATTGTCTACATTGGGCCAGTTATCCACAGGAATAAGAAAAATACGCCGAACAACTGGCACAGTGACCGATGGAAACAACAGTGTGTAAAAGCTGTTTACAAAGGTTTGGGTCATACTGATTGCGATTCTAAACTGCATCCACTGCAATGATGACTGAAAGGTTCCAGTGGTTTAGCTACTGTATGCGTCAACCGCCTTCATGGAATGGTGCTTTGACTTTGATGGTAGGGCCTACATCTCAGAGGATTAAACGTCTCCCGGAGGATTGGGAGCGCTCCTTTCTCTTTAAATCTCTCTCCTGCCGGGCCCGGGCCAACCAGACACATTATTGATCACAGGAGGTTCCCACCTCAGCTTGCAGCCTCATTTAGAGCAGCTTCATTGTTTCCAGGCGAAACACACAACAGCAGCCTCCTGCGGACCGAATCTAAGGCATGCTGCTCCCGTCACAGGAACCCTTTTCATGAGCTTTTCGCTGTGTATACCTCCAAGCTGAATCATTGTGTTCAGTGAAACACAAAAACGAATGACAACAAAGACGATTTCTCTTCATAGTTTTGGAATGACCTTAAGGAAATAACATTTGTGTCAACATTTTAAGGAGACGGACTTTATCTTATCATAATTCTTCTGCCGGGGACAATCAAAAAAATGAGATAAAGATCCAAAAAGATTACCCATTATTGATGGTACGGCCTCCTCTTGTTTTGTCAGCATCTTTTAGGAGTTTCATGGGATTCAATCTATCTTCTACAATGCAGGGGACACAAACAATCTATTTCATCATCGCAAAATAAAGATGTTTGGGTCCACAGTAAATCAATCTTTATTCTCTGTCTCTGATAAATCATATTGTACTGCCATTCCAATATTTGAGTCAAGTCCAATCAAAATCCTAAGAATAGTAGCTTGTTGTAAGCGAATGGCAGGACAATTAGCCCTTTGTCTCTACTACCTGGTGCCAGACAGACCCCCCCCCCCCCGGTATGTTTGGCGGTCACATCTGGCCCATGTATGTAAAACACAAGAACTTGCAAGGTACATCGTCAATAGCTGTTTTTTTAACAGTGTCAAGGTGTGTTAGGGTGGATTTAAAGGCATTAATGAAGGCATACTGAAAAGGATTTTGCTGCTTGTGGCTTGTCAACACAACTTTCAAAGTTGACCCCTCCTCCCTGCGGTTGCCAGAACGGTAAAAAACAGTAAAAAAAAAAGTACAGCGAGGCAAAACGCCAAGCAGATAAGGCACGTTCCAAAGTGAGGGTGAATCTTCAATACCTGTTGGAGAGTATTGAAGAAGAGGATGGGGATGAAGAGCGACGCAGAGTTGGTCTGTTGGACAGGTAGGTGCCGGTTAGCTTAGCTATCAGCTTTTCCACTACAACGAAGCTACGCTAACAGTAGCTAGCTGTCAGATCACAAACACTAGCTTTAGAGTTCGGGACCGCAACCGCAGCCAAGCGTGGCTTTTAGATATAAAAAGGATTCAGCAGTGGTTTTGGTTGCAGGACACACCTGCTGCCAAAAGGTCAATGCCCAGAAACGTCCCGAACATTCAGAAATTTGACATTCCAGGCAGAAGACAGCAGCCTCTCTGAAGACACACACACTGTCACACAGTACCAATGGGCCATAAGTCATGATTAAGTAGGATCATTTTTGGATGAGTTTATGCTATTTCATGGGGGAAAATCCTGCTCAGTATGCTTTTAACACCATCAGCACCATTTAAGGGTTTGGCCTAGCAGAATTAGTACCAGTACAAGTACCAGTTCACAAGCAGATGACTTGGCTATTGTTGCACCGCATTGCACATTTAAAGGGGCATTAATTCATCTAAGATCTCTATCGACTTCTACCAACTTCTGGCAACCAGGAGGAATTGCAACAACATCGACAGAACTAATCTCCTCCTACATAACTCTCTGTCACTGGCCTTTAATTGACACAAACAATGTCACATTTTTGCAATTGAGAGGAGTACGCTAGCTAAATTGAGAGCAGAGATACAATAGAAACATCTATATGTAATATCACCGTGCTGAATACTGGAATAATAATACTGCTTTGTTATTTGCTTTTTTTGTCTTGGGAACAAGGTTTTCTAGCCTTTCTTGGACACCCCTGGGAGTTTTTGTTCCGAAACAGTTTGGGCCAGAGAGTGAGTTTGGAAAGCCAGACATCTCAGCAGCTGGCCAAGTAATTGTTGAGTCATTGGTATCGATCAAGAAGCCTATCAACCCCCTGCAGATATATTGCGATCATTTTGCACGATGGGGAAATGAATAAACGTACTTACCGGCAGGGGTTACATTGAGATTTGTGATGAGGAGGAGCATTGATTCGTCGGGGTTGGCAGGTGTGCACATGCATGTGTGAGGTGAGGCAGCCGCAGTGGGGCTCAATATTACCGTTTATAAATAGTGCAGTATATGTCAAGTCTTTTATGAGCTCTTGTGGAAGTGAAAGTATAAAAAATTTTGAGTAAATACAATAATTATAAGTCACAGTTTGTTTATTTTATCATTCACATCACAATGTTCCAATATACAGTAGGAGCTATCTTTCCTCTAAAGGAGTTCAGTGTGGTTACAGCAGGAGTCTATACTCCCTTTAGCTTCAACACAGTCTTTCAGCCATGATAAAGTTCATACAGTTAGTTTATGCGTTAGCTGGTTTGATTGAAAAATACTAGAGCTGATGATAATGTGCACAGTGCATCACTTCTGACCAGCATGCAGAGTAGGAACGGTATGACGCAATGAATTTGAATATCCAGATTTTGAAAAATGTGTGGCTAAAATAACAGGTGTCTTTTCTAACGGTGAATACAAATTGGCTACGCTCTTTTAGAGGGTCTATGTGTCATTTCTGGTCCAGTGCTGGCCTCTATCGTTCAGCGTTGTCATGACAACAACACTCTGCCCTCCATAGAGCGAGACCATCATCAGCATGGTGGGCAGGTCGGACTGTTTCACAATCAACAACAATCAACCTTCTGTCGTGTTTTAGTTAGCGCATTTATTTGTATTCAATGGACGCTTGCTGTGATCAGGATCCTGACATCACCACGATCCTGCTGTCTGTGGATTTGAAGGTATAGAGGTAAGTATTTTGTGTGTGAAGTAACTCCACTTCCCCGACGCATTAATGGGCTGGTCCGTTAAAATTCAAGCTGTATGGAGGATTATATGCCGAATTAACACACCCTAGCGAGTAGCAATAAAGTCTGCAATTATCATATTTTCCCGATAAGCGCGTCAAAAACAAATTGCCAGATTTTTGAACGGACTTTGAACAACAAAAACATTAGCCTCGGCCCGCTCCTGTGTTTCTGAATGCAGAAATCTCTGCAGCATGCGCCGGCTGCTCATTTTGTTTCACTCACTACCATTCAAGAACCTCTGCTGATATTTACTAGTCATATTATGCTTCAGTAAAGCAGCAGAAGTATTACACACTTAACCTTTAACATACCTAGGTAAAATATTTATAAAGTGGGCTCAGCTCCACCTGATGATGTTTGGAAGCCTGTGTATGTGCGGCAGTGTAACTCCTGCTTATCGGCCCGGTTAAGCCGAACCATGACATTCCCAACACGTGTGAGGCATCATGTTTACGTTCGGGACCAAATGTGTGCTCGCTGTTCCATTTCTGCTCGCCGTGTGATTGACGCCTGCAGCATAACAAGCAGAGGGGATAATTATCCATGCAGGGAGCAGTTGGGTTTCAACCCCACCACCCCCATGGGTGTCTACAGAGCAGAACCAAAGTACAGACCCTCTGCAGTAATGATGACAAAAACAACAGAACTTCCAGTAGCAACACAGTGCAATAACCATATAGTCCATGGGCCAAAGCCCAAAATTTCACTTGTCGGTACCACTCAAGGTGGCAAAATCTAGTTAAAAATTTTGAAAAGGTACATGTCCATAGATGATATTTTGGTATGATAACCATTGCTGAATGGTAGCTTTGTCACAGTAATCAGCTCATGAAGTTAACCACCCCCTACAATAAATTGGATTGTAGGCGCTGATACATATCTTAATTTAGGCTCATTTTCAGGACCTTTAGTCAGGTTTTATGAGAATATGTTTGATATCATTTTAAAGGGTAGCTTCTTAGCTTTCATTCAAGCCCACTTGTGAGTCTGTCTGACAAATAAAGAGGTCACATGGGCTCTTCAAAGTGTCAGTGACATTCATTTTTCCACAATTTTCGCCTAAACTATAGTCTTTATTTGAGCACTGTGACATCTAGGAACATCACAGACACAAACATCAAAAACTGGAATACTCACAGGACTGTAAGGATTCAGAAAAGATATAATCTACCCATACTATCCCATCGTGAGGGGTGATTTTGAGCCTTAAAGTAGAAGAATGACTTCTCGAGGGAAATCTTATGTTCTTGATTGTGAGTAGTATTGTGAATTGTGAATGATTGTATTGTGAACTGGCCATAGCACATAGGCCTTCTATTTAATGACACATACTACTCTTCAGACAATTCCCTAAAGAATTTCAATGTTCAATAATTTACTGCCATTTCACCAAGAGGTTGCTAGGAATTTGTCTTCAAAGCTGAGAATATTTTAATTGCTAGATATGATTTTTTGGAACCCCCTCAAGGACACCTGGTGGTCCCCGGACCCCACTTGGAGAACCACTGCTTTGGACAAGACATACACTAAACAACCCTGTTCTATTTCACACAGGCTTCGCCCTCTAACGGGGCTTTATTTGCTCAACCACTCATCTAGTCACCTCAGCGCACTGAAAATGAGTAATGTGATGGAGTTGTCATTGTATCGTGAACTGGCCATAGCACATGCCTCAGGCCTTCTACTTATAATGGCACAGACTACTCTTCAGACAATTTCCCAAACAATTTTAAGATTCAGAGCTCTATTGGCTTAGGGGACTAAGTCTGATGACTTCAATCCCTTCCCCGCACCAACACGTTAACAACATACTGTATCACCAGCCTGAATTGACTGTAAACACCTTGGTCAGCCAGGGGGGGCGGACCAACACTACACTCCTACGTGTTAGCACTTGAGTCACCTAGCGCCGGACAACTCGGGGATGGTCTCAACAGTGCCCCAGTATGTTAAGACTTCAGCACAACAGGTCTCTCACTCACAGGTCTTGGGTTCCAGTTCCTTGTCCTGAACACTGACCCTGAGAGACCCAGACAAATCCAACAGATAAAATCTGATAAATGGACAGGGTGTCAACCACAGCCACACTCCTTATAGAATGTGTGGCTGTGGGAGGCTCCCTCCAACGCATACGCCTGAGAAATGCCGTCGCAGAGCCAATGGGCCAGCCCCTATTTTCACAGGGGCTTGCCAGCCGCCCTGTGTGCATAGCACACAAACAACTGTTGTGTGCACCTGCACTTTCCACATAACATGCCAATGCATTTACTGGACATAAGCAATGCAACCTCTCCATCCTCTCCCCTTCATGAGAAGTGGGATAAAATGCATCCAGCTGAATCATCCGAGACCTAAATTTACTCCTAATGTTCTTAGGCACAAGGATGGATTCTCTGAGTCTGTGGCGCCACTCAGGTATCCAAGTATCAGCATACAGCTGGGGTGGACCAAAAGAGCACACAAATCACACACCCTCTTAGCCGAAGTCAAAGCAAGCAGCAACGTGACCTTGACTGACAACAACTTATCAGAGGTCTGCCCAGTGGGCTTGAAAGGACCTCGAGGACCACGGGCAACTCCAACTGGGGGGCAGCGGAATGCATCACCGGGTGTTTCCTCCTAGCCCCCTCCTAACATTTCAGGAGAGGGTGGCCAAAAACCGACCTCTCTCCAAGCCCCTCATCGCTGACGCATAAACCTTAATGGTAGAAAGCGCCAGTCTCTTCAGTAGGAGCTGGAGGAAAGAGACCAATTGAGCTAGTCAATGGATCAATGTCCCCACACCATTTCCTGCATTTTCTTGCCTTGTAGCCAGTAGTCCAGGTCGCTTCTGGCTATTCGGGGTATGGTCACCAGGTGTTGTTTGTGCCATCGTGGATCCGAACTCAGTCTGGCAAACCACCTCTACAGGCGTCTCATGTGCAGCACCATTGGAACCAAATGGTGAGCTGCTGAGAAGAGACCAAGAAGGTGCATGACAGTAAGTACTGTCATGAACCTGTCATGCTGCACCATTGAACTGACTCCGCAATAGCTGTCTGTCTGAGTTCTGACAGACAAGCTCTCAGGATCTCAGGACTCAAGCTGCAGGCCCAAAAACAGTGTCTGCTGGCACGGTTGAGGTACGCTGTTCTTCCAGTTGACCGCAAAGCCTAATGTCCTAGGGTCCTGCACCAATTGGATCATGTGAGACATGGCCCATTCTTTGGACCAGGCCATGAGGATTAGGTCATCTAGATATAAAGAGACCTGTATTCCCGACGGCACAGCAATTGAAGTGCTGTATCCACACAAGTGGAAAAGATACGGGGGACTAGGGAATAGCCAATGGTAGTCTGCTGTGCACATTCGGAATTCGGAATGTCCTCTGTGTGATGTACACGTTGAGTGAGCGGAGATCCAGAGTACAGACCACTTTCCTGTCCTGCTGAGGAACTACAGGAATAGCGTCTTTCTGTAACAGTTCCTGGACTTCCCTGAACAGGGTGTCCACGTCCTCTGGCAAGGTCATGACAGACTCTCTCATTCCTGTGAACGTGGTGGGATGCTACAAAACTGGAGTGCATAACCCAATCTAAGGATCCTGTCCATCCATTCTGTCAAAACAAAGTGGCTCCGCTATTTGTGATAAAACTCTGTCAGGGGTTGGGTGGCAAGCTGTGGAGTGGAGGCTATAAAGCTTTTATATACAACCTCGGCCCTCTTTGCCATCAGTCTGGTGAGGTTGTTCATCTGTCCCAGTAAGCGGGACACCAGATACAACTCTTGTGGTCTTGCTTGTTGGTAGCTGCGACAGGAACACACCCAACAGGTTGTTTTCTGCCGTTGCCGACTGGGCCTGCCAGGTAGAAAATTTTAGCAGGGGGAGCAGGCTTCCTGCTTCCCGACCAGCCAGCAGAACCAGGTGAAAAGTGGGCAGCCAGCATGTCGTCCAGTGGAGGATGCCATGACGCAAAACGTCCTATTTCCTTTTCACTCTGGTGTAGTCGGAGAAGCCGGAGACAGAAGCCACGATGCCTCCACACACTTCCAAGTTTCATCCAGCATGGGGGCGCCAAAAATCGGCCTTGTATCGGCCGCATCTGTGGGATGGGTTCATCCACCATATCCGGGTGGGGGCAAGCCAATGCTAGTGGATCTGTGACCGGGGCAGAGGGGCAGGGATCGGGAGAGCCACCACCACATTCTGCCTCACCGTCGGTGCAGTGGAGCTGGATCTCGGGAGAACACTGGTAGCACTGGAAGTGCTTCCATTATTGCTGGCACCGCACAAAAGACAGAGCCCACCAGTCAATGCACTCCGCCAGGTCAGCTACCCCATCTGCAGCTTGTTCAGGCCAAGGCAATCGAAGCATTCCACAGCAGCGACCAGACTGGGGCATGTTGGACAGTATTTTATCAATCAATGGCATCCAAGGCAACGTTGTTCGTCAGAGTACTGATGAAAAGTGGATGCTGAGTAATGAGCTGCTCGCCTTATATAGGGTGAGGCCTCGCAGAGTTGACTAGGCTCATCCTGATTGGCTGAGCGTATGTGTGCATATTTTCAGTGCGCTGAGGTGACTAGATGAGTGGTTGAGCCAATAAAGCCCCGTTAGAGGGCGAAGCCTGTGTAACAGGGTTGTTTAGTGTATGTCTTGTCCAGGGCAGTGGTTCTCTGAGTGGGGTCCGGGGACCACCAGAGGTCCTTGAGGGGGTCCCAGGGGGTCCTCAGCAAACTGATGAATTGTTGTGAATTAAACTTCACCATTATTTAATTTACAAGAAATTAACACAATTAGAGAATGTAGGAGAATGACTGTTTTGATCATAGTTTCACTGTTATCTCTCTACCTGCATTATAGTCATGGAATTCTGGACAAAAAATCATATCTAGCAATTAAAATCTTCTCAGCTTTGGGTCCAAGAGGCAAAATCTCATCAAATGGGGGTCCGTGGCTCTAATGTGGACTAAATTAGGGGTCCTTGATATAAAAAAGGTTGAGAATCACTAGTCCTGGGCACATTAAAACAAATTCCTAGCAACCTCTTGGTGAAATGGCAGTAAATTATTGAACATTGAAATTCTTTAGGGAATTGTCTGAAGAGTAGTATGTGTCATTAAATAGAAGGCCTATGTGCTATGGCCAGTTCACAATACAATCATTCACAATTCACAATACTACTCACAATCAAGAACATAAGATTTCCCTCGAGAAGTCATTCTTCTACTTTAAGGCCCAAAATCACCCCTCACGATGGGATAGTATGGGTAGATTATACCTTTTCTGAATCCTTACAGTCCTGTGAGTATTCCAGTTTTTGATGTTTGTGTCTGTGATGTTCCTAGATGTCACAGTGCTCAAATAAAGACTATAGTTTAGGCGAAAATTGTGGAAAAATGAATGTCACTGACACTTTGAAGAGCCCATGTGACCTCTTTATTTGTCAGACAGACTCACAAGTGGGCTTGAAAGAAAGCTAAGAAGCTACCCTTTAAAATGATATCAAACATATTCTCATAAAACATGACTAAAGATCCTGAAAATGAGCCTAAAATAGGATATGCATCAGCGCCTACAATCCAATTTATTGTAGGGGGTGGTTAACTTCATGAGCTGATTACTGTGACAAAGCTACCATTCAGCAATGGTTATCATACCAAAATATCATCTATGGACATGTACCTTTTCAAAATTTTTAACTAGATTTTGCCACCTTGAGTGGTACCGAAATCTGGTCTGGCCCATGGACTAATACCAGCAAGAGCGTGTGCAGTGGTGGAAGAAGTATTCAGATCTTTGACTTAAAAGTAGTAAATGCCACAGTGTAAAAATACTTTGTTACAAGTAAAAGTCCTGCATTCAAAATCTTACTTAAGTCAAAGTACAAAAGTATTAGCATCAAAATATACTTAAAGTAGCAAAAGTAAAAGTAGTCATTATGCAGAATGGCCCATTTCAGAATCATATATATCATGTTATTGGACTATAATTATTGATGCATTAATGTGTTCATCACTTTAATGTTGCAGCTGGTAAAGGTGGAGCTAATTTTAATTACTTTATATACTGCTGGGTAGCTTAACCTATAAAATATATCATAATTTATTAGTTGATTTATAATTTGTATTAATAATCAAAATCTGCAAAGTAACTAGTAACTAAAGCTGTCAAATAAATGTAGTGGAGAAAAAAGTAAAATATTACCCTCTGAAATGTAGTGGAGTGGAAGTATAAAGTAGCATGAAATGGAAATACTCAAGTAAAGTACCTCTAAATTGTACTTAAGTACAGTACTTGAGTAAATGTACTTAGTTACATTCCACCACTGAGTGTGTGTACTACTCTTAAAATAATAATCTGTGACATTTTCCTATCAATAAATATCAGTTTTGCTACTCTCTATCTCTCTATCTGATTGATATAACATAAAAGTGATTCAACCTATAGTCAGTTCATGAAATCTTTTACATTTGTCTGTTCTAAACGGGCCTGTGTCTGGTAAGTGTTTCCCAGGAAAAATCCTCTGCCACACAGGAAGTGATGCGTTTTATGTTTCCTGCTTGTTTGGAATAAACAGAAGAAGACGAACTGGGTAGTTAGCATGAGCAGCGATAGCCACCATGGCTGAACAGAAAAAGAAAAGAGCGCCACCTACAGAAACTCACAAACTGCAGTCACAGAAAATCCAAGGAAAAAGACATCACAGTGCCGCCCACACTGTTTGATTGACAGGTGATCTGTGGGAAGTGCAGTGCAGAAACGCCACAGCAACAAAGATGGAGACTAAATAAAAAAAACAAGAATCTCACGGATTACCAGTTTAAACAGACACCCAAATTAGTATTGCTAAACTGACAGGGGCAGGTCAGCTGTCTGTCCTGCTGGAATATGGGCTTTGTCCATGCAATAATTACCTTACTCTGATATCAGGACATAATCATAACACAATATGTGGCTGGCAAAGACAACACATGTTTATTTTAATATTATACTGTGCCAATACAAACTTCAATCTTTTAGCCAGTGTTGCAGGTAATGAGAGTACGAGTTTATTATTGATGGAAAATGTCAAGCCGGCAGCCTCTTGAGATACTGACATTTTCCAGCCCGGGGCCTCAGAGAGACAGAGCCGCTGCGCATGGATCAATACAAGTCATTTCCATTACTCTAATGAGAGCTCAAAATGATGCACTGATTTGGTATTTTAACACCTACAAATTGTGATAATGCATGTGCTATGTCCCCTGTGGTGGCATAGAATTATAATTAGTTTAGGAGGAACGATAATCACAGTTGCGGACTATGAAATATGATATCATGATCAAGTCGAGCTTATTTATAGAGCACACACAAAAACAGAGAATGAAAACTAGACAGAACGTAAGTAAGTAAGTAAGTAAGACAGAACGTACACACACACACAACACAAATTCCAAGTAAAGTCCTTTGAAATGTATGTGCTAAAGGGCTGCATAAATAAACAAACTGGATCACATGGGAGCACCGGACCCGCCTGCCTGCAGCTCTCTTGCCCCGGCAGACACTCTACAGCCAACTACAGTCCGGCCAGAGGTCTGCTGCTGGTCAAGCTACCAGGACCGCATCAAGGAGCTCCTGAAGAGGTGCAACATGACTCCTTCGGACCTGGAAAGGACCGCAGCAGACCGAACCAGCTGGCGTTCCTCCTGCCTCTCACGGTCCTGCTCCACTACAGCCAGGAGTCAGGCATCAGTTCTCGATGGCTGACACACGCGTTCTCCCTCATTGAAGTAAAGAGAAACAAGCAAATAGTAAACATGTTGTCCCCCACCAGTGATGTAGTTCCACCCTTGGGTCAGTCAGTGATTGCTGAGTGTACTTGAAATATGAGTGAAATTGTATAAGCATTTTGGTATGGGACAATGAAAGGACAGATTGACCATATATTTCTGTTGCCTACTCTCCTCAGAATTAGGCTTACAAGTTATATCTTGAAATGTAGTAACTGTAATTGTCCTGTTTTTACTCAATACAGTACAAAATATAAGAACTACAATATGCAATAAATACAATCCGTACATTACACAATGTACACTACAATACAATTTATAATACAATATAACATACAACACCAGGAGCGCTGCGTGAGTGTTATGAATAATATAAATGCTAAATGATAAGTGATATATGGTATTGCACAGTAGGTAAGTGTTAATATGATATAAGTAGTGAACACTGAGGCACAGTGGTAGTGCAGTGATGAGTGCAGTAACAGTACAACAGTCCAACAACTGTACAATAACTACAGTGTCTTATGGTTAGAGGTTTTCCCAAAAATTCTCCATTGACTCTCACTTCAACACATCAACCCAGTCTGATGTCTCCAAGTGTGTAGCGTGTGTAGACTATTATGTTACCGATGATAACTTTAACTGTATCGCTTTACCACCTCATTCATTTTAGTCCTCATTCACTGTCAATACCGCCCCCTAGCGGCACAAAGTCAACATTACAGTGTGACTAACTAACGAACGAACTAACGGACAGAGACCGATCCATAGTCCCCCCTTTGGTGGGGGACAATAAAGCTGATATTGGTTGTGTTCTGGTGTATGTTGTTCCCACTGTCAAAAGTCAAAACGTCACACACCCCCTGGAGCAGGGGGAATGTCAGATTGGTGCAACGCTGATGGCAACATGATGCGACGCTGGTAGTGGAGCTCGAGTGTCAGGCACCTCTCACCTGGAGGAGAACACTTTCCCTGAGATGTGTGGAAAGACGCAAATGACAAGCCTACACGGCAAGTACTGATCCAACACACACCTGCCCCACATGTGGAAAAGCGTGTGGTTCTAGAACAGGTCTACACAGCCACATGAGGAGGCATGACGGCACCAAGCGCTGAAAACCCCTGGGAGCAACGAAGCCATCATTGATAACCATGGACTGCCTTAAGCAACCAGGTCGGTCCGCAGGAGAAGTGAATGAATGGCAGGCTGCAGCTGAGTTAAGGTAGACTGGGGCCTGTGCTGAATAAATGGGTCTTCAATCTGATTTAAATACTGAGACAGTGTCTGATTCCCAGCGGTTTTCCTTCAAATGGTTCCACAAGGGTCCTGCATCCTGTGAGCGGAGACTACAGGGACTAAAGTAAATCAGTGGCACATTGGGGCGCAAGACCATGTAATGCTTTTTAAAGGTAACACTGGAAAAGAATAGAGGGAATGTATTCTTTTCCAGTGTTACCTGCCCATTCCATACACCTTGTCAGTAGGTGAAGATGTGCCAGAATTCCTTTTCATCTTCATATTATTCAGCTTTGGTGATTATTTCATGACGTTTTGTAAATAAATGTTTAGTTAAAAGTTAAATTTAATGAATTTGAAGACCAACTCCTCACAGTACTGGACCCTGATTAGCCGACCACACCAGCTCCTCTAATCCAGGTAAACCTGGGCCACGTTCAAAGCTTGCACCATTTTGCTATGATGCAAAACGTTTTGTGCGTTTCATCCTGTTTGGAGGGTGTGTGCGGCTCTCACCCCGAAGCAGCAGTGACACATAAACATATAAAGAGCTGATTGGAAACAGTCACATTTATTGTACAAGTGCTTTGCCTGAGGCCCATTTATGCAGCAATTGAGGACATAAAGTAATAATTTTAAATAAGTAATTTTATCTAGCATAAATGATTGTAAATATTTCTTCTCAGCTGCCATAATAAAAACCCGTAACAAACACTTTGCAGCAGGACGTTCAACGCACTACCGTCTCCTTTTAAACTTCCTGTTTACTAATGTCAGGGCTGTTGAACGTGACCCAGCTGAATGGAGGCTTTTCAGTTCAAATGCTGCAAACTGGCCTGATTGGAAGGATTTCAGTGATTGTTTAGTGAGGGGAGCCAATCAGGACCAAGTCCAGTTGTGATGCGTTTCCTGGAGTTGGTCTGAAGCAGCCTGGAAAAAAGGATGGATGTTTGAAAATACAACAACTTAAAATTGAACCACTCAAACTTTAACAATGTCTACATTTAAACAACATATGTGAACATATACTGTATGCATATAAATAGAGGGAAAGTTTAATTCCTACAGTCTGTGACCTTTAAGTTAGAAGTAGACCTCAATAGGGAGCCGATGAAGAGAGACCGAGACTGAGATAATATGTTCCTGTTTCCTGGTTACTGAAGAACTCAGGCTGCAGATGTAATGAAATGACATGATATGATGTGATATGATTAAACATGACTTTTATAAAGTGACCTTTTGTTTAAAAAGACAAGTCAAGAGATCGCTACTACAAACAGGAGGAAAACTGGATAATGGTGTTTTACAGAGCAAGGTCATGAAAAGAATTTGTTTTCGCTGGTTTTTCATTCTAATCTCTTTTTAGTAAACATTCCATGACTGGAAAAAAACGGCCAATGTTTGATAAGCTGCAAATATAAAATTGTATTATACATTTCTGCCAGTGTGTAGTGGAGTGACAGCAGCACAAATTGCATGTCCATCATGGGTTTTCAAAGAGATTACCTGTTTTCAAGTGTTAAGAGAGGGTAATTTTCCCCACCAAATTCTGTGTATTGCAATTCTACAGGCTTCTGTAACAAAGGACCAATTTCTTCTCAATACGTTAAGGCAACAGCTCTCCCATTCCCATGTCTAAGCCAAATGGCTGACAAATTACAACGCTGTAAGCGGGCATGTTGGCCTCGTTCAAGTGGAAAAGAGAAATGCCAGCATTCTGGTCACATCAGCTGTACAGGCAAACTGCAGGTTAGTCAGACAACGAACAGACAATGAACACTGTCCATTTAGCACCGGCTCTTTATTGCAACCCTAAGGACAAACACAGGCACCTGTAGTTTACTGATTAAGATAAACCATTCAGTGACCTTCAATCTATTCCACATGTCGGAGCGAAGAGAGAGGGAGCGAGGACGG
Organism: Centroberyx affinis; assembly: GCF_046629955.1. Taxonomy (NCBI): domain Eukaryota; kingdom Metazoa; phylum Chordata; class Actinopteri; order Beryciformes; family Berycidae; genus Centroberyx; species Centroberyx affinis. The sequence continues at coordinate 254,833 of NW_027280927.1, forward strand.
GGTTGAAGGAATGACATTTCTCATCGGCAGAAACAAAACACACATTAAGAGCAGACAGAGGGCAACCAGTAAAGCCCCGAGCTCCGTCCACGTCCTCCAAATGGACCGAGGAGGACTTCCACACACTTGAAACCCTGCGCTGAAAAAGGCTACAGTGATTACCATTTCCCATTTCAGCCATCAGCAAGGCTCTCACAGATAAGCAGTGGGAATCTGATGTGGCCAGGTCTGATCTTGAGGCAAAATTCAATCAAATCTCAGTAGTAAACATCTGTGTACAACCCTACAGTTGGATATTAGCATTTGTATTGTGCGGCTCCGTTGTTGACCAAAGCTGCTGTGCCTTATCAGTGAATGCAGGCTTGTCAGGTCTACACCTTGCAGTGAGTGGCTGGTACTGCTTCTCATTCAGGCTTGCAGCGCTGGGAGCGCACACCGGCCTGGTTGGGAGCTCCAATCTCAGACCAAAGGGAAAGCAGCATCCCCTCCAGTCTTCTAACCCAGCACACACACACACACCCAAACACACGCAGACTCACCTCCAGCAGCTTCCGCAAATACAGAGAGAAACACATTTCACTCCAAGCTAGTCAACCCCACTGCTAACTGAACATGTTCAAACCCTTTGGCCTGGACAACAGAAAAAATCAGTAGTTCAAACACTGTACACCCCTGCACAGTGTTCATTTATTCCTTGGCTTCAGTTGAACTTTAATTTTTTATTTTTACACTTTTAATGTATGTTTAATAGGTTAGATGTTGTTGTACTACTTCAAACTTTTTCTGTAATAATTTAAAAGTGTTTGAAACTCAATATTCAAGGATAAAATAACTGATGTTGGCTTACAAGTGAAAACAGCTGACATGTTTTATGCTGTTAGAAATGGATTCAGGCGTCCTCTTTAATTTTCCCTTAACTCCACAAATCAGAAACCCAACTTCAACCTTGTGATTCTTTCCTCATAACAACAAGAAAAGAACTCGATACAACAAGAAAAGATCTCATTATTATGAGTAAACTTGCCAGTTGGTTTTTATCAAGATTAATTCAAACCTTAGTATCCAGACTACTGAGCATGTAAGCCTCCTCATTGACGACATTATTGACTTGCTGGCTGAAAGCAGCAGCCGCCACACTTCTATGGTTTCATCAAACATGAAAATGTCTGGAGGGAAACTGGAGGAAGAAAGATCATAAATACTGACTACAGGTGAATAGATGATTTTTGGTGCAACGCTGCAGGCCACGATAACCGCCTGATTGGAGGAGATCTTATCTGACCGGACAGTCTGATCGGCTGTCTGAAAGTGAAAACAGCTGTTGAAATAATTAAAGTTGAAACGGTGGAAACATTTTTTGGGAACTGTGACCCTGGGATCTGATTAAAACTGTAAGAGAACATGTCTCTTTAATGAGCACGTTTTACCGCTTTCACCAGCACACTTGGAGATGGATACCACAGCGTAAGCTATGCTAATGTCTTTGTTTCAGCTTCTGTCCACTGGAGGGCAATTTCATAAAGCATTGCAAAAGTGATGAGGCCATTATTCAGTTTGAGAGTACTTGAAATGTCACAGAAGAACATAACCTGTGTAATGACAGTACAAATCAGGTTCAGCATAACCTTGACTGATAGCAGTATAAAACAAGCCATTGAGCAGGGCTGGGACTGCAGAGTGCTGTTGAATAGGTAATAGCCTCGTACAGCGGGCAGCTGGGACCTCTGATTAAAGACAGCGGCTACAGATGATCTGCCACTGTTTACTATAGTGATGTGAGTCAAAGTTTGTCTCTTTGAAGTTGCTTCAGTGAAGAGCTGAACAAAAACGCTGCAGAACAAACAAAAATGGCATGAGCTGAATGCAAGGAGTAAACCAGCATTTGTGAGTCAGATTCACATCAAGGAGAGAGAAAGCCTGTATTACCGACCGGGCATGCAGGGCACATGCCCCGGGGCCCCAAAATGTTCTGAGTTTCACTAATTTCAATTGAAATGTGCAGCCAAGTGGGACCCTGACACACACTTACCCGCCTCAGGCCCGTAGGCCACAGTTTAAAATGATTATTGGGGCCAAAGTCACAGCCTCTGTTGACATTGGGGGCCCTAAACATGATTTCTTTTGATACGGAGGCCCCAACCACAATTATTAAACTGCCACCTATTGATTGTATGTTTATGGGCAGTACATGTAGTGAATATCATCAAACTAAGCACTAATTACACACACTTGAAACCCCGCGCTAATTATATACACAGGTGGAGCAAGGGGGTCTAGGTAAAGACATAGTCAAACCTTTTCAGTAAATTTCAACATTTAACTTTTTTTTTTGGTGCTTCATTCCCGCCACCTGTCACCTCGTATCCTTAAAGCCACAACCTGCAATCCAAATGTAAACAAAGGGAAACCCCACCACCTACAACTAAAGCTAGCCTGAGTGAATGAGCGAGTTCTTGATAGAAGGAATGGCAGTTTGTAATAGCTAAATCTGAGTTTCAGATTACTTTGAACCTGTAAAAGGTTTGTTTGTATTGTTTGTGCTTACCGAGAGGTGGGGGGCCCAACAGGACATGTGTGCCCAGTGGCCCTGTGGTTGGTTAATCCGGCCCTGGAGAGAGTCTGCACAGCGATGCAACATATGTGCACTTTCCAGCTCTGTGGAAGAACCAACCATTTTCCGCAGTTATCGGAAATGTATTTTAATGGGTACTGTAAAAACAAATAGCATATCACTGACTAAAAGCAAATTACCTCAGGGAATCAAATCAAAGCAAAGTCAGTCCAGGAAAATACACAAGAAACAATAGAAATGTGCCATCGTTCATGGGCCTTTTCTGTGTGCACTCCTGCTGCACACTGCAGAAATAATGGGATGAATGTTTACAAACTAGCGTAATCAACACGCTGAATTAATTGACTAATCCTCCTCAATCACTTGGAAGCCAAACAACAAAAACTTCAGAGTTCCCAAATTGATATTAAACGTGGAGTGGGGCGGCTCCCCGACATGTATGAGTCATGGCAGGTAATTCCAGCGGCTCATTGTTTGTTTGACAGCAGCTTGCTCCCTCCAACTGCTTCTCTGATAATGGTGTTTATGTACTTTGGCTCCACAAGGCAAAGCAATGTGTCCATGCTAACAATAGAGGCACTGGACAGAGGCAGCCAGTGAAATGGCACCGATTCATCCCCAGTGAAAAATCAACAGCATTCACCACAATGATAATCAGACAAACAATAACCCTCTTATCCTAATTATGACCAGCCTAAACAGGATAGCTGGAATATACCATTATTTGCAAGGACACACGGCCACATATACACCTTAGCCCAGTGTGTAATGTTTTTTATGGTGTGGATAAAGTCAGTTTCCATGGTAATATTCAGAGGGGTTTGTTCATTCATGTATGCAGGGATATTTGTGAGTGAGATTTGTGTAACAATGTATCCATAACCAGGATAGGAGATTACAGAAGTGCATTGCATTCATTTTGAACAAAGAATCATTATGTTATAACAAGATTTGTTTCTCGTATCTTTTCTTGTTATAAAGAGAATAGGATCAGGAGTCTGAAGTTGGTTTCTGATTCATGAATTCATGGCGTCTCATTCGCTAAATTAAGGGAAAGCTAAGCAGGAGATCTAAATTTGTTTCTAACGGCATAGAACGTCAGTACACACATTTTTCACTTCACCTGTGTGAAATAACACATTTTAACCTCATACAGTTGCTGAAAAAGGAGTAGAATTCCGCACACTGTCTAAACAACGTTTTGGTTTGCCTGATGACTGAAAGCATCTATACCTTTTTGGTTTTCGTCCTACACACCTGTCACCCAAAGATCTTTAGGTGTGCAAAAATGTATTGTTTCTTAACATCCTACAGTTAAATTAAGTAATCTATCAATAACTACAGTAGTCACCATAAACATATCAGTGATTCAGCCTAGAATTCTGTGGGTTAAATAGTTTTAGGCCATGATACTGGAAAGTGTGTCTCTACAAGCTGATATTTTAAAAACAAATTGTTTCTAGCCTGGGCTGCTATTTCTTTGACAAATAGCAGTTCAACATGTTAAATATTATCATTACTACTGTTTTGAAGGCAGTATGTTATGCTGTAAAACATGTGCTGTGCCCTCTGCTGTAAGTTTGTCATATCATATTGAGTGATAAATCATTTTGGGCCACCAATATGATAGATATCCTACAGGCCAAAGGGAAACTCAGGCACTGCACCTTTGTGCAGATTTCATGCTGTTCTGGACAGCTGGAAACATGGATTTTTTTTTACTTATTAACACTTTGTCAAAGTCATGCCATATTGTTATACTCACAATTGGAAAAAAAAAAAAGTGTGTGACATCATATCCAGGTTTGAATCCTTTTGGGATGTCCTGGGTTATAAATCAGTTGCTGTATCAGTAGCCCAAATGATTTCAGAATTCTGGACAGAAAACACTAATAAGATCAGGGTGATTGAATGGTGTTAAAATATGTTAATCTACACAGGTGAAGAGCAAAATGTGTGCACTATCATGGTTTATGGGGTTAGAAATGGATTCAGGTTTCCCCTTTAATTTTCAAAAAACAACTTCAACCTTGTGATCCTTTTCTCATAACGAGAAAAGATATCAGTAGCCTACAAGAAGAAAAGATCTCCTTATTATGAAAACTTGCCGACTGGTTTTATCAAGGTGAATTCAAACCTTAGCTAATATCCAGAATACTAAGCACATGTAAGCCTTCTCATTGACGACATTATTGACCTGCTGACTGAAAGCAGCAGTCGCCGCACGTCCTTGGCTTCATCAAACATGAAAATGTCTTGAGGAAAACTGCAGGAATAAAGATCATAAGTACCAACTACAGCTTAACAGATGATTTTGTTTAACTGGACAATCTGATCAACAAGGTTGTCTGGGAAACAGAGGATAATAATTTTAATAATAACTTTATCAGTACAGCACTTTTTCATCAAGAGGCGTATTCAGGTCAGTCAGTCGTCAAGCTCCGTCTGATGGTCCATGGCTACGAGATGCAGTGTTTCCCATACATAGGCTCATGTGTGGCTCTGCCACAAAATCAAAAGTTGGTCAATTGGTAGAAGTTGATCTAAATCTCTAATGCGCCTAATATGCGCATCACTTCACGTTTGTCATTTGGCGATGCACAGACAGCAGACCAGCAGCATTGTCCTCAATCTGACAGAGTCTCCTGTGAAGACAAAAGTGAACCATAAAATTCTACAGTTTGCTCCAAACCTTTTTTTTTTTAAAGATTTTTTTTTTGGGGCATTTCTGCATTATTGGATAGTCACAGTTGAGAGAGACAAGAAAGAAAGGGGATGATATGCAGCAAAGGGCATGGGCTGGATTTGAACCCATGTCGATGTGATTAGGACTTAGCCTTAATGATACAAGCTGTACTGGTTGAGCCAACATAACTTGATTTTTTCAACTAGAGATTTATAATACTGTTCAACACACTGTTCAAAGTTAACATGAGTGCAGTCAGAGACTTAATTGCAGACTGCCCCTGATCACCAGTTGTATTCCACTGACACACCGCTCTCACTGTAGGTAAGGACAAGTAATTAATCCTCAACAACCACCGCCACAAGTAAATTGTCAACCTGTGGGAAACACTGTGGCCTCTCGTCTCGTCACAGTGTGGCACTTAACCTATAGACGTCTTCTGCTGCCCTGCAAACTTTAATGGGAAGTAATGTTATTATCTTGTGGTATTTAAGTAACATTAGTGGAATTAGGTAATTTAACTGATTACTGTGTCACGCTATGCTTCAATGCATCACACTGAATTGAACACATGCTGTGGGCCTGTACAGGGTCTGTGCTTGTTTCAAATGAGGCTACACAACCAAAGAAGAGGATAACTGCAAAATCATCACCATTAGGCTTGAAGTGGGTTACAGACCCTGGTTAGGTTAAATGCGCACTCTGACTTTACACACATGATTAACATCTGTGGCATTTTTGACAAGGAAATGAAAGGTAATGAAATGAAAGCTGATATCAGCTTGTTAACTAGTTGACACAGTATCTGGTCCGCTAACCATCATTGTCTTGTTGTTAACACATCTGATTTGAGAACTAGCAAATGTATCAAGTAGAAGCTAGCATTAGCGGTGGCTAGTAGTCACATGTTAACACAATGGTTGCTTTACTAAATTAGCCTAGTTAAGTCAGCTGACTCTTCTCAAAGCTACAAGTGTTTTGGAGTAGAGACTAGGGCTAAAGACAAGACAGTTTACTGTCACAGTAACCTACATTTGGAAACAAATCCACCTTATCAGACTATTCACTTTTACTTAGAACATTGCTGAACTGATCTTCACCCACACCATAATAATTGTGGTGTCTCTCTTTTTGCAGCCTGGCTGTTATACATTTAGCCTTTACTTGCACATGGCTAATTCTCTAATACAATGGTTCTCAACATGGGGTCCGGGGACCACCAGGGGTCCTTGAGGGGGTTCCAGGGGATCCGCAGCAAATTGATGAATCAATGAATCAATGAATCAGCATTATTTCATTTACAAGAAGTTAACACAATTAGAGAATGTAGAAGAATTACTATTTTGATCATAGTTTCTCTGTTATCTCTACCTACAATACAGATAGTCATGGGATTCTAGATAAAATCATATCTGACAATAAAAATATTCTCAGATTTGGGTCTGAGAGACAAATTCTCATCAAATGGGGGTCCGTGGCCCTAATGTGGACTAAATTAGGGTCCTTGATATGGAAAAGGTTGAGAATAACTGCTCTAATAGACCTTCATGACGGTACCAGGCGTGGTTGATAGGACATTTGTGACGCCTCTATAAGAGGAGGCAAAAGGTCTTCCAGGTAGCTTTTGGGGAATAAATGGCAGAGATGAGAACTGCATCTCATATCGATGATGCATGCAGTAATTTCAGGCAGAGTTTAGCAGGACTGACGCCTTGTCCATCTTGCTCCAGCGGTCCAGGCTGCTGGTGAGGCTCAGCCAGCAGGCCGGCAGTAAGCCCTGTCAGAGGCCTTTGAGTTGCTGAGTGTTGACAAGACCAATCAATAGCAGCCGCTGCCTTCTCCCAGGCTTCTTCCAAGATTAGGAAGTGTTCCCCAAGCCAGAGAGAGGAGGAAATGCTTTCTCATCATCGGATGCCTAAAGGAATAATGTAGTGCACCCTGGGGGATGGCCCCACTCTTTGTAATATATTAAATGCCAGTATGTATGAAAGTGCTTTAAGTTCACGCAGTACCCGATCTGGGCTAAATGAGGACATACTGAGAATAAAGAAAGTGTATTAGAGTCTCAAATAAACATTCCGCTGACAGTTGAATTTTGAAGTAGACTCTGGATGGTCAAGTGCTGAAAGGATTGACAAATGTGTGATAAAACTGCAGGGATGAGTCTCTGCAATATCCATCATCTCATCCATCTCCTCCATATGGATAAGACTGAAATACTTCAACATTTCAGTATTCTTTGTGGCAGCTAGACTTTCTGAACATGCGCTCGGGATCAAAAGGTACTCTTAACATTCATAACTGTGCACTCACAGTGGACAATCCATCATAATCATGAGTGCATACTGTACATAGCTCAGTGGGCACAGCAGTCTCTTTCTATCTCAGCGGCTGACATTCAAACAAAGCTCCGGCTCCTCCACTCCTCTGCAGGATCCCAATGAAAAACAACAGCAAATGAATCACAGGCAACAGCAGCCCACTTTGCTCCCTTCACAGCATATAAAATGTCAATGCGCACAACAATCCCTTACAATGATGGATGGGACTGAGTCGCTGCTCTGTTCAGAACACAAAGCCTGGACTCCACGTTGCACTACCTACGCATTTCACACTTCCTTGTAAATGTCATAAACAGGTTTCATAAACAGATGTGGTTTCAGTGTTTGAAAGATCACCCGAGCTGCAGTTAACTCCTGTGTAGCTAGCTAGCAAAAATGCAACCATAAAACCCACTCACTGGAAGATAAAGAAATCTCATGAGTTGCACATGGTTTTCTTATTTTAGATGCAAACATCTCAACACAGACACAACCCTTTTATTCCAGATACACATCTAGGAGGTGCTGACAGTTGCTTCTCTTTTGTGCATTTTGAAAGTATTTGTAACTTGTAAGTGACAAATCAGAATCATTCAATTGTGTTTGGTAAAATGAATACACAAGGAAAATTTCCACTCATCGGCCATCAACAGCTGATCAGATTTCCCTACCGATGTGATTTTGTTATATTTTTACTACATCTCCCTGCTGTTTTTAATATATTACATGTATGTAAATTGGTGTGTCATTTCAGTCTGTAAATGACTGCGGAGTACTAATAAAATGCTACCTAATTAGCACTTGCTAGCTAGCCATGTTAACTAATCAAAACAATAAAACGTCATGAAAGGAAAAACAGTACACCACCCACAATTGGTGGTGGTTTTAATGCACATCTTGTAGCCTGCTGGAGGTTTGATGCCAAGCTAATTGGTTCTGAGAATGCAACTTACAGCAATAATGGTGATGAAATCTACAGAATCTACAAAGACTACAACATTATATTTCATCATCTTTGTTTCTTCAATGCCACCAAATAGTTTGTAATTAGTTGCTGCCATCATGCATTTATCCAGAGTCGTCATCAATGCTGCACCGTCCTGCTGTTCAGCTGTCTCCGGCCCACAGCACAAACTGGGTTTTGATTTCCGTTTCCCGCAGTCTTCCAGGTATTATTACTGCTGTGAAAGTACATTTCCTGAGTGCAATCACTGTAACATTGTAATGAACCCTTTGCTCTCAATTGCTACAAAATGTTTTTAATTAATTCGTTTTTCTTTTTTTTTTTGGTTGAGGTAGAAATAATAATTGGGATATATTAGTTTTACACTGCAGGAAACTAAGTGGTCAGAATTCATAATGGGAAGAATCAGTGGTAGGCCCTTTATGATATCAATACGAGTGTGTGTGTGTGTGTGTGTGTGTATGTGTGCGGTGCATGTACATAAGGGAGAAGCAGTGACAGTGGAGTGAGGTCAGGTCAGGTCATAGACTTGCTCTATATGGAAGAGAGAAAGTGTGTGTGTGTATCTATAAATTATGTGAATTTATGTTATGAATAAATTAAACTCTGTGCGCATTGATCTGAGGTTCAACTGTGGTCATTTGGGAACTGAAAAGACCTTGCATGGTATTCACTCAAGCAGGCAGTTCTATAAATCTATCAAAATTTACTAGCTTGGAACATTATGGGTTGTGCAACCACTAAAGTACAGCTGAGTAGACACAATGTAGCCTACTGCCACAAATCCTTTGAAACTTTGAAACACAAAATCAAACTTAATTTCATGAAGTGATTGGCCTTTGTGATATAGCAGCTGCTCTGGTTTTTAAGAATCCATTAAAAGATGTAAAGTGCTGTTTTGTGTACAAAGGATCAAGCAGTCTATGAGAATGCTTACTAAAATGTCCTTATATGACATTTAGGTGTTGCTGAAGCTCTTAAAGAAAGTCTGCAAGATTCTTGTTTCATTTTCCATTTATTTTGGTGACATCTTTGGTGATAAGCGGTCAGAGCTGTGGTGTTTTTGCACTAAACTTCCCAGAAATCGCTTCACAACAGTGTCGCCAGTAGTTTGACATCGCTGGACTGACAGCAGCTGCCAAACAGACAAACATGAGCTGTCCTGCTGAGACTAGTGAAGCAACTACAAATAACACAATGCCAGAATTTAAGCCAGAGCCAAAGAGCGACCATGTCTACAGAGACATAATAGCCTACATACACTATATAATACCTACACTATATAATATCTACACTGTATAAATATGTCAAACATGTTTTATAAAATGATATGATAACTGTTTACATTATTACTGCAGATCTACAGTTGATAGCTGTAAGCAAATACTCAACAAAGACAGTGACTGCTTACACTAACGTTGCCACTGGACCTACGTTAGCAACAGATCTAACAACCGGCAACTCAGTGTTGCCACTGGTCCAACATAATGTTATTTACTGTAGACTGTGGCTAATTAATCATAGCGACAACCAGTCAGAAAAAAAAAAAGAGCCACATCTCCATCGCTCCTTATTGTTCCTTCTCATCTTGGAGTGTTTTTCACCTTGGAAAGACGCCGATGTTACTGCATCAAACTGTTGATACAGTTTGAGTTTTTCTTTTCTTTCTCTGTTCAGTCATGGTGGCTATCGCTGCTCATGCTAACTACCCAGTTCTTCTTCTGTTGATTCCAAACAAACTGTAAAGGTAAAACGCATCACTTGCTGCGTTTTCCCAGGAAAGAGCTACCAGACAGCGGCTGTTTAGAACAGACAGTGGAAAAGCTTTATGAACTGGATATTGATTGAATCACTGCTGAGTTAGAAGAACTGGTGATAGAGAGTAGCAAAATGGAAACGTATGTATTGGAAAATGTCACAGATTATTACTTTACTTACTATACATGTTAGTAAACCGTACATATTTCCAACCAATATTCTACTTAACAAGTGTTTAACTTGACACCAGCATATGTTTATAGAACCCCACAATTGTTTACATACTGTTTTATTGCTTTATTGTTTTTATTGCATATTTTATATTCTATTGATGTGCTTATATTGTATTTATGTCTTTTCCAATGTTGTGGAAAGATAAAACATCAAGGCGGTTATAGAGGCATTTCAATTCAAAATAAACAAGGGAAACAAACAAAAAACAATAACAAATCAAAGTGACAAATGGAAAACAGAAGGCAATGACAAACAAAACACAGCAAAGGAAGGAAAATGTGCTTATGTTAGGAAAATAAAATACATTAAAATACCCGATTCAAGAAATGGAAAGGAAGGGCGTGTGTGTGTGTGTGTGTGTGTGTGTGTGTGTCTGTGCATGTGTATTTTAGCGTCTTAATTAAAGTTTTTGAAAAATATCTTCCCAAGGCCATTAGGATTCAGACACACATCTATTTGAGAGGAAAAGCCACGATGACGGCTGCATCTTAAAAGCCAGATAACCCCAACAAAGAAAGTAAGCAAGGCTACTGAAAATGTGTTTAGACATGATATGAGGTGTTAAAATACGAGTTTTTGACTTAAAGGAATAGTTCACCCCAAAATGAAAATTCAGTCATTATCTACTCACACCCTGTCAGTTGAAACTCCATTGAAGTTTGTGGGAAAAACCAAACACACAGCGAGTTCGCCCCTGTATTTCCATCTCAGCCTTCTAACAGACTATTGAAGTTAATGGAGCCATCTTTGTACAGCGCCGAAAAATAAATAAATAAAATTAAATGTCCATCAAACTCCTCCAAACAGCTCATGCAGCATAATCCAAGTGTTTGTAGCCAAACGATTGAACTGTGGGTCCAAAAGTCCCAATATTTACCTCATTATCTCCTGGATTTTTCTCACTGACAAAGCTTTGCTGTAGAAAGTGCCAACAGTCACCCTACATGTCTGTCTTCCACCAGAGCGCTGTCAGTGAGGACAATATAGGAGATTAAGATGATGTTTGACTTTTGGACCCACAGTTTAAAGGAATAGTTCACCCAAAAATGAAAATTCTGTCATCATCTACTCACCCTCATGCCAAATGAAACACAGGTGAAATTTGTTAGTCCATATAACACACAGGGAGGTTGCCAGCACAACTTGGTAGCAGCCTTCTCCAAAACAACTGAAGTCAATGGGGACCTGTTCTTTAGAGTTCCAAAACAAAAACAGCCAAACAATCACACTGTGAATAGAAAGACCTATACACCATTATTTGTTGCAAATCAATCAGCCGTAGTTAAGATTTGCACATACTGTAGGTCTTTTTGGAACTCCACTGAACTGAAGAACTAGTCCCATTGACTTCAGTTGTTTTGGAGAAGGCTGCTATGGAGTTGTGCTGGCAACCTCCCTGTGTGTTATATGGACAAACTTCACCTGTGTTTCATTTGGCATGAGGGTGAGCAGATGATGACAGAATATTCATATTTGGGTGAACTATTCCTTTAATCGTTTGGCTACAAAACACTTTTTTTTGGAGCTGTAGAACGATGGCCTTGTTAACTTCAGTAGTTTGGTAGAAAGCTGAGATGGAACTACAGCGACTAACTTGCTGTGTGTTTCGTGGTCCTACCAACTTCAATGGAGAATAGATAGTGACTCGACTGTGATTAGATAATGACTCAATTTTCATTTTTGGGTGGACTACTCCTTTAAAGTCCCCATGAAATGAACTCCCATTACTTCTTTTACTTCCTGGAAAACAAAGTATCTTTCACGACCTCATGCATGCACTAGTAGGCGCAAATATACATTTCTAACCAATAAAACCATCAGATTTTTTGAACGGTCCCGGCCCTCCACACCCCTCCCATCAAATAACACTGCCTCTCTCTCCCTGACTCATATTCCATTGGTTTAGACTTTTGAATGATCCCTCACTACATTATGTCCCGCCTGCATCAAATCAAGGAAGTAAAGATGCCATTTAACATTAACATTAAATGTGATGTGTAAATCTGTTTTTTTAGATTTAGGATTTAGGATTTTATTAGGATCCCCATTAGCTGATGCAGAACATCAGCTACTCTTCCCGGGGTCCACACAACACATAAAAGCATGACAACAGATAAGACACTTACAGACAAAACAACCAAATGATATTAAAATCAGAAAAGTATATCTAACTATATTCTTTCTCACAAACATATTAGGCTACTATACATATTCTTCTTCATATACACTTATATATATATATATAAATATGCGCTAAATTCATAAGCACTGAATATACAAAGTGAAATCTTACAACATATTTATATACATATTGATATTCCTATCCAAAAAAAAAAGAAAAAATGTACAAAATGTGGTTACAGGCGTAGGGCTATTAGGTGTTGCTTCACTTGTTTTTTAAAGCTTGCTTTATTGTGTGCTTTAGCAATCTGAGCTGGAAGTGATACAATACTGTGCGTTGCTTTGATTGTGTTCTAGATTTAGGAACTGTGTAGAGACCTCTGGTGGCATGTCTGGTGGGGTAGGTATGTATGTTAGAGCTGAATGTGAGTTGACTATACAAACAATTAGGAATTTTCAATACAGAGAGGATGACATACGACAAAGGTCCTGGGCCGGATTCAAACCCAGGATGCTGCGGTCACACGGTACGCGCCTCAGACCACTGAGCACAAAGGATATTAGGTTCCGATTTGATGAATAAATGTATTACAAAAAAAGGCATCCCTGCTTATTTCTCTGACGACTGATCAGAAAACAGAAAATGAGGCATATGGCATGAAGTCCTGCTTCCCTCCTCAGCCGAGGCGCGTGCCTGTGGAGATTGGCGAGCCGCTCTGTCCTCCGTTTCAAAGATCCGACGTTCACCAGGGAGGAGGAAGGACGAGGCGGCCAAGGGACAGAGGGATATAAAGAATTCACTGAGAGAGATTCCTGTGACACTGAAGCTTGTCTCTGGTCCCCGAGAATTCAAAGCGGAGCGCAGAGACAATCTGTGAAAATCCCCTCACTCAGCTGCACACACTGTGGCTGCGCTTTATCAGCATAACGGCAGGGTTCACTGACCTGGAGGGCATCGGTTCATGTCTCTCCACTTTTACCCAAAAAGTGACGGAGAATATCTGCAGCCTCATTTTGACTTTGGTAAAAAAAAAAAAAAAAAAACTTCACATTTTCTTCAAGGCTTGGCCAGACAGTGAGTGAATATCATTAGTCGTACAGTTCATTAGTTGTTAGGGTGTCTGGGGTGATATCTCAGACACCGCTGGTTTGATTTTGACCAAACTTGGAGGGATGATGCGTCGTCACATAGTGTATCAGTGTTTGAAAAATTACACTAATTGGCCGAATGGGGAGCTATGATTTAAGGTCAGACTTAAACTTAAATGTGATATCTCAGGGTGAGTTCAGTGCGTTTGGAGTCCAATCAAACTGTGGAACATTTACTCTTTACTTTACTTCGCTCTGTTTAGGCAGGTGAGAACGATGCCATTTGAACTCGGGTGACACCAAATAATGGCACCGAAATACCTGAAAATGTGAGTCGCACATCTTGTTCACACAGGACGCGTGGTGCGGTTGGGTTGTTCACACAGGAAACACATTTCTCCGTGCCGGCCAGCAGCTCTCCTGGTGTACAGGAGGAGAAAACCCCGTGAAAACAGGCTGTAGGCTGCTGACATTGTGTTCCAACAGCCACCGAAGCTTCATCTGTTCACTGCTGTCCTTGTAGAAACACTGCTGACAGCTCACTGTACTTTTCCACATCAGGGATGAACTTTATATCTTCCATCTTATTCACTATCTCCCTTTCTTCACAAACTCCCTCATATCAAAGCTGTCAAAGCGGTTTATTTGTTTTCTCAGCAAGAGTCGTGACTTGTGATCAGGCAATAATTAGGTAAGCCTAGGAGACCTAGATATCTCTCTCTCCCCCTCTCTCTCTCTCTTTCTCTCTCTCTCCCTCTCTCTCTCTTTATATAATGACATATAGGCCTAAATAAATTAAGTAGCCTATAAATAAGCAAACCTAATCATGTATCCTTGTTAGATTTTGTGGTAATTCAAAAACAGACGCAATTTTCAAAAGGCAAGTGATAATTCAAAACCAGATAGATCATCATCCTACAATGTATTGCATTTAAAACTTGCATCAGTGCAACAGTGAAGACCCTGGTAAGTTGATCATTTAATATAATTGTGCTTCTGTGGTGATATAATGGAGATATGACCATCTATAGTGTTTTCTATGGTGTTTTCCTGTGAAAGAGCTGACAGTGGGAGCACATCTCAGTTCTTCTGGAAGTTTATTCCAATTTGGAGCATAATTACTAAAAGCAGCTTCACCTGATTTAGTTTTCACCCTGGGAACAACAGACCGGTCCCAGATGACCTCAGAGGCCTGGGTGGCTCATATCTCCTAAGAGAAGGTCAGAAATGTATTTTGGAGCTAAGCCATTTAGCACCAGAGAAGAAGAGAGAGACAAGTCCATCATACTGAGCTGAAGTTACAGGAACTGCAATCAGATTTGTTTTGACTTCCTCACTGCCAAAATCTCTAACCTGGCAGGATCAGGTCACCAAAACTCCAATAAACGAGTTACTTGTGAGTCATTTGACTTTTGTTTACAAACCCTGGTTTGCTTTTAATTGGGCAGTGTGAACCTAAACGAACCCAAAAATGCAGCAAAGTAAATTTTTCAGCTGTGGTTTGGACAGTGGACTAAAGAAAATAAACCATAGGAGTGATTGTGATTGAGGTTATTAAACAATATATTAGTTGTATCTCGGACACTAATGGTCCAGTTTTGACTAAACCTTTGGCACTATGTTCTGGTGTTTAAAAAATATACTGATTGAACTGAAAGGCCAAAAATTCTAACTTTGAAAGGCCATGACTGCTACATCATAGGTCCAGTTTTGATCAATGTAAATAAAACAAAATGATCCATGTTGTTGCTGACTGGCCCAAGGTGTGCCTAAAGCATTGGTGGGGGTGGATGTGTTTCACTCGTTTCATATTGTTGCCATTTTGCTGTAAACTCAGCACTAGCTATCCTAACCTACAAATGGCCAGCT
This sequence comes from Centroberyx affinis, assembly GCF_046629955.1. NCBI lineage: Eukaryota > Metazoa > Chordata > Actinopteri > Beryciformes > Berycidae > Centroberyx > Centroberyx affinis. The sequence continues at coordinate 270,447 of NW_027280927.1, forward strand.
GATGATTATAACAGGAGCACAATTTGCAATTTTCGTCTGACATTTTTACCAGCAGGAAATTAAGAAAAATGTAGTGAGGTGACAGGGCACTGCCTATCATTCTGTATGAAATTAAAAAATAGAAACAGGTCTTTGAAAGTCTGTAAAAACTAATTTGCACAAAACAAGCACTGTCTGAGGGCATGTCACTGGCACAAAATGGAGGGTCTTGTATTGGCCAAGTATAGCTCTTGTATTCTGGAATTAACGGTGACCCGAGGTTAGGCCGCAGCCACACTGAGTCGTCAGAAAACTGACTGAATTACTAACGGATAGATTTCTGTCCGTCGGGCTGTTTTGGAACATCAACACTATTTTTAAAAAAAACGCCTTTGATTTGCGGTGACGAATCCAGAGAAAGTTCAACTGGGTTGAGCTTTCTGTCCGTCAAAACGGATGGAAATCTGACAGTCACTACACGCAACATTAACGTACAGTCTCCACATCTGACTCAATGCGTTACAATTAACGCACATCTTTTTGGTCATCTTTTGATCTCTGCAACATGAAGGAAAACAAAGGGGAAGGAAAAAAGCAGGAGTGAAAGGCCCAGGTCGGGGAATTTCCTCCTACTCCTCTTCCCCCATACTCACCCACAGAATAGCCAACCCAAACAACATTGCTCACATACACAAACACTCACACACACACTCACGCACACACGCACACACACACACACACAAATGCACTGTTGTTCCTACAACACCAACATCTCCTACCTCACCATACAATTTTCAATTAACATGTGCAATACAACATATATATTTTGTTAATAATTTGCTATTTTTTGTCTTTTATATACATTTTGTTAATATTTTGCTCTTTTTTATATTTTGCTATATTTTGTTAATATATTGCCTATATTGTAAACTTCTTTGCTTATGTACCTTATGCACCAACCACACCGAGTCACTTTCCTTGTATGTGCAAACATACTTGGCATAATAAAGAATTCTGATTCTGATTCTGGTGTCATCAGCACTGCCCGGACGATGGACAGCTCTCATTGAAAATTAATTGAAATGAACAGAGACAAGACAGACACAGCGGATCAGCGTGGCCACAGCCTTACTCTCCCACACTGATAGTCCGAGCAGCATTACTTAGCTTCACAAGATGCTATGGGGCTTTGCACAGCTATTAACATTGAAGGCTGCCTGCCATGCTTAAGAAGTTGTCAGTGTGAAACGCACACAAAGGAAGTATTCAGCGCCTCCATACTTCCAACAACTCCTGTAGAAATGCCTGATGAATAAAAATGAGTAAAGCCAGAGCCATGACCTTTTGGAGATGTATGGACACGCTACTAAGGCATTTATCATTTTCTAATTAAGTTATGTGACAAAAACATATCTTGTGTGCCCATAGTCTGTGGTGGAATGGGTCTCTATCAGTATGAAATTATTTCAGATCCATGTTTAATTAATGAAAATATGACCCATGTGTCAGAGCTAATATATCAAAAGGAACATGCTATAGTCAGACTGTTCTCTGGCAATGGCTGAGAAAGAAAAGAAATTAGTTTTTAACTTGAAAACATATTTATTACTGAAGGAGAAAGAGCTTATTTTTGCATTCAGTCATGTCTAAACATCGCAGATTGAATTTCAAGTGAGTGGGATGTATCTGACTTGCCCAATTAAAAACTCTTGGGATTTTCTTTGTTTTGTTTTGTGAATATTTGTATTTTTGTGTGAAAATATATGTTAGGGGAAAGCAACACTGATCATTGTTTTCAAACTAGAAAAAAGCAACATATTGCTCTCCAAGTCAGTTCCGCGCTTTAATGAAAATCATTTATTGCCACAATCGAAAATCCTTTTTGTACTCTTATTTGGCCAAGTGGAACAAGGGTTGATTGAACCCGTTATTGATCCGACCAAAGAATAAACTTGTTAAAACAATTCAGTGACCAACGATTACAGGCTCAGTCTTATAGCTGTGCCATATTTCTTACTTAACCCTGATAAGAATTCATTTGTTTTGAGCATTTCTCTCAGGTGAACTTTGGGGATGTTGGAGGAACTGTATTCATATTTAAAACTGTGTGTGTCTTGTTGGCGGCTGAAGACTGCAGTAGCTGGATATATCAGGAATAATGATGACATCTGTGTACTGTTGTTGAAGGTGTTGGGTCTGGTCAGCAGTGTTGTCCACACAACTCTTCTTCTTTGCAAATCCCCAACAGCAGCGTCTGCAGGTAAAGAACACCCACATCATGTACTGTATGTCTTCTGATGCCAGTTACAGTGTTCAGACACTGACACTGCTGCTCTGGTGGATAATCCTGAGCCTTTTTAGTTCTATTATACATTCGTTATCACAGTACTAATAATAATACTAATAATAATTATAATCAACTGTATTTGTATAGCACCTTTCATACAAGAAATGCAGCTCAAAGTGCTTTACAACAAAGAAATTACATGCATGAAAATAGACATAGAATGAGCATAACATAAGATGGAAAATAAAACCCACTGAATAATAATAAAAAATAAAGTTAAGAAATAGAGTACATAGAATGCATAAAATCAAGTAAAATACAACATTTTAAAAGAAGTGCAGCAGTGCATAAGTGCGAAGCAAAGTGCAAAAAAAACAGTTCCAGGCCTGTATCAGGAAAGTTATAGCTAGTTAAAGGCTAAAGTGAAGAGATAAGTTTTTAGCTTTCTTTGCAAAAATATTTAGTGAGTTGGCTTCCCTGATATCTATAGGTAGTGTGTTCCAGAGCTTTGGGGCGTAATTGACAAAGGCTGCATCCCCGATTTTCTTTCGGCTGTTGCTGGGAACCTCCAATAAACCAGCAGCAGATGATCGCAGTGTTCTTGAAGGCAAGTAGTGAACAAGGGAGTTAGCAATGTAGCTTGGTCCTAGCCCATTAAGGGCTTTGTATATAAAGGAGGAGGGCCTTAAAATCAACTCTAAATGTTACAGGAAGCCAGTGTAGAGCAGCTAAAACTGGACTAATGTGCTCTCTCCTCTTGGTTCTGGTTAATAGCCGAGCTGCAGAGTTTTGAATAAGCTGAAGTCTCTCAGTGTAAAGACCAGTAAAAAGTCATAAAGGCATGAATCAGTTTTTCAGGATCAGGATGAACACTGTCACCCCTGGGCCGTCGGATTTCAAACTGGAAAAACATGGCGGCTCGTTTGCAAACTTTCTCTTATATTGCAAAAATAGTTCACCGAAATGTGTTTCTGTAAACATTTGAGGCGAGAAACAAGCCGAGTCTGTCTTCATTTTAGATCGACAACAATTAGTGTAAAAGTTTGTACGCGAGTTTCGGGAGTTTCCGGAGGCGGCGAGTCGCGCCGGACGCCCCTGATTTGCATAAAGTAGCCTAGACCTCAACTTTATGCGAATGTGGAGCGGCCGACGTGACGCCCCGTCTCTCGGAAACGCACCGCGGCGCTCCCAGAATGCATTGCACGGCTGTGTAATGACGGATCCTGTGGAAACCGTACCATTACTCAGCTGGTGTGAGCTGTCCCTGAAAGCAGGTTGCATGTGTCTCGCTGAAGAGTGAAGACACAAAAAAACCCCACACAAAAATCACTGAGCGTCTAGTCTCGTTAGACCAGGGCCTCAGCGGCATCGACAGTCTTCCTCGGGCCGTCTTGATTCGATAGCGGCTGCCTTTTTTTTTTTTTTTTTTTTTTGCGAGCTGTTGTGGACGGACTGGGGATGACATCACTGTGCCGCTTGCTGTGTGTGTGTGTGTTTATTAAAACGAACAGATTGGCTGGCAGGGGCGGGCTTTTTATTGGCAAAGTTTTCAAAAGTTTGACTCATATTCCCCCAAGCTTTACCCTGCCTGTGTTTCATAATCAGCTCAATAATCCTATATACATTCATCATATTGCAAGGCCTGCTGTAGAGACTGTACAGTCCTCCAGTTTAGATAAGGACACTGAGTCAACTCCAAGGACAATAACACTCATATCTTCGATCTCAGCTGTAATGTAAAGCCTGGAGCTGTTGTATCGACACTTCACTTCAGCTTGTATTGTGCAAGCATGCATTATATATCATTACATCACTGATTTGGGGTTGGGTTATTGGATTATTATCGGCTAAAGGAGACAGTAGAGATTTAAACACTGTTGAAAATAGCTACTGGCAATGTGCCATCATTAAAGGAAATGCCTGAGAAGTTACGTGTGAATGAATTAGACACTTAAGAGGTGATAGCAGAACCGTTTTGTCCAAGAGATTATCTGTGTTTCAGTTCCGACCAATCAGGAACCGGTATGTACCTTGGCATCAGTTCTCGATACCCAACTCCTGTTATGAGCGGAAATGTGACTTTTGCATGGAAATATACACTACCAGTCAAATGTTTGCACACACCTGACTATGTTTTTAATTGTCTTAAAACCATTTTGATCTAAAGGCTTCTGCTTAAATGCTTGAAATTTGGTTCTTAGACAAATATAAATAGTGAAGTAGATGCCTATGTATGAATTTCTTTCCAAAGCCTTTGCCTTTCCATAAAAGCAATTAGCAAAGGGATTTGATTCTAAAATGTGGAAAATAGTAAAAAATAAAGAAAAATGAGGTGTGCCCATTTGAGTGGTAGTGGAATATTTCTTATAGACTATACTCATGAGATGTAGGCAATATTAGGGCCACTTACTGTTCATGAGGTGCACTAATGAGGGGAATCCAGGTAAAAGCCATTATCCCTTATTGATTTCCCTAGATACCAATCACAAAGGAGTTGTAGATACAGAAAACGTTACAGATACTTTGCAGGAGGATTTTTAAGCTTTGAGACAACTGAGATGTGGATTGTGCAGAAGGTGCTGCAACTCAATATCAGGAATATGACCCTAATATTTTGTACATTCAGTGTGTAACACGTCCAAATTTTGTATTTGCACGTCTTAAAATGGAGCCTGAAACCTGTGCCATCACATATCTAGTATCACTCCTTGGGCTTAACACAGAAACCTGTATGGTCTGTGACAATAGTATAGACACTAGAAACAACAAGCGCTCTGATTTCATACCTCTGATGATCACACTAAACTCATAATTAACCCCAATCAGATGGGTAAGCCAATCAGAGGGAGAGTAGCTGTTAAATATTGAGAATGGCCTGGTGGTTCTGTTAATGCAGAGGTCAGATACCAGAGTCGACCGTTCATTCTCCATGCTGAGACACACAAGTGGCAGGTAATGGAGACTACAAAGCCCCAGCATCTCCTGCCAGGCTGTAATCACTAACATTTTGCCATGCATGAAGAGTATAATTTAAACCTTCTCACAGTAGTCAGTATGCACAGGAACAGGGAGAACAATAAAAGGTGCAAAGACACCTTATAATTGAATACGGTGTGGTATGGATGATAAAAAGCAGGAAAAAGGTACTGGATGCATAATGAATAATAGATAATCAGACCTTGACAGAGGACCGTGACACTAATGGAGAATGTAATATTTGTGCAGAAAGGTAAAAAAAGAAAATCAAAACAAATTATTCATTTATCGCTATTGAGGTAAATGTGACAATATATTTCAGGTCGTATCGCTCAGCCCCACGACACATGTAACTTTATTCAGTGCAGAATTCGGAAGCAGCATTACCAGCAGCAGCAGAAACAGACGGCGGCTCCCTAAGGTGATATCTGTAACTTGTGATGCAGCTCATGATCAGATGAAGCCAACCTCTGATTAGACATAAAGGTCAAATCAGCCTTCACAAATGTGTCCTGAATCTGTTTTGAAGGCTTATCACATATACTATATTACAAGGCGGTTAGTCATCAGTGGAAAATGTAATGTTTTTCCTCCGAAGCTGCTGCACCACACCTCCTCGTGCTACCACATTTTGCAAAGAGGTTGCAATATGGAAGGAAAGTGGGCCGATGGTATGGACTCTGATGTCCTGTTTTCCAGGTGTGAGCAGCAGCATCACTGAGGAACCCAACTGGAACAAATTCTTTTTTTTGTTTTTTCAAGCAGAGGCCAAGATGAGCGCTGGTTGCTGCAACACCACAGCAATGCATCCCTGTGGTGTCATGGCTAATTAGGGCTAATAAACCCATTCAACATTCATTCACTGAATAATGTAGGCTACTTTCTGTCTCATAACTCTACATGAGCGGTCCACAGTGTCTCTACTTCTCTAAGGAAAACTCCGCCCTGAAACACTTTAACACTGTTAAAAAAACAGCTATTGGTAATTCATTTTGCATTTCTGGGTCCATTTAGTTGTTTGGTGTATTTTTCTTCTTGGTGGATAACCGGCCAATCGTAGACGAGGTGACATCACCTCCAGATGTTTCCAGCAGCTACAATGGAGTTTGATATGAGAAAATGTTTCAGGATGTAAAACATCAGCGGTAAACGTCAGATTTTTGGTGTCAGTCCCTCAGAATCAAAGAGCGAGGGCTTCTTTCTAGAGCCGCCATTTTGTCCGACGTTCGAACATTGACGTTCAGCTTTTCCCTTTAAGGTTATGGTTACGTTTAAGCAGCTAAAACTATTTGATTTAAGTTAGGGGTTAGGTTTTTGTCATAGTTAAATAAGAAAAGCTTGCACTGTAATGAAAAAAAATCACTGACAGTAGAAAATATCTTGGGAATCCACACACACACGCCAACTTCCACACCCTTACTTTCCACCACGCCATTTCGTCAGACTACTTCATGTTTCTAGTCGTGTCTCCTCCACCTAATCCCTTCATGGTGGAGAAACGCATTTCTCTCACTTTTCATACACGGAGCATGTATTTGCAGTTTAAGACATCGTGCATATTTCACAAAATTTCAGGAGACCAGTATGGACTCAAGTGTGTGTTTGTGTGTGTGTGTGTGTGTGTGTGTGTGTGTGTGTGTATTCATATAAATACTGTATATATGTATGTGTGTGTGTGTGTGTGCGTGTGTGCGTGTGTGTGTGCGTAACCGCCTGTGGGTGTGCATCCATGCCTGCGTGTGTATGCGTGTTCATGCCTGTGCATGCCAGCAGTGTGTACCGGTGTGTGGAGAATGTGAAGGTGAGAGGAGGATGGGAGACGTCTCTCCTCACCGCTCTGCTTGCTTTAGATCAGTTGTGTGAATCACTGTCCTCTCCCCCGCTGCAGCTCAGCTCCCAGCCCGGCTCCCGGCTTTGGAAACCAGGGGCTAACGCCATGCCAATTAGGCTGGTAATCTAGCTGACATTTGTGTTCGCTGCTCTGGGGCCCAGGCGGCATCAAGAGCTCAATTTCAGGGGTGGGGGTGGGGGTAGGGGGTGGGGGAGTGTGACAAAAGTGAAGGAATAGGAGAGCTGGTATTATCCTGATGTAGACCTCCATCATTGGGAGCTAGGAAAATGAAAAGAGACCGAGCAATGATGAAATCCAACAATAATATCCCTGTCCCGGCTGACAGAAGTAGCGTTCTGATAGCGTTCGGTCCCCTGTGTAATTCCTGCTGATGACACAGAAGCAGAAAACAGCAACACAATAGAGGGCTGATTTCTTGTTTTCGCCACTTGCTTTTTGTTCAATCACTGCACTGGGAATTTGGTTTTCAGAATTAATTTAGCAGGTTTGTGTGTAATGAAAGGGAGGCGAAGGAGGAGGAACGAAACCTTAAGTGAGCAACAGATGACTTGCTCAGAGAAGGAACTGCTTGAGAAAGCTGAGGGGGGGGGGGGGGGGGGGGGAGCACTGCAGAGAAAGACATTTCAAGGCAATTCATCGTCATGTTTGGTTAATTCATTATTGGACAAATGAGGGCTGTGCAAATCTGCTCTAATGGATTTTCAATTAACCCATATAACAAGTGCAGATGCAGCTTAGAGGTTTGGGAGTGGAACAGCTTTGAAAATACAACTTTTCACAAAGGGGCAGGACAATTTAAGTCCTTAAAAAAATAATTGGTATATAAACTTTGGGGAAAAGAACGATGAATATTGAGTTAGAAAAATCACTGACTATTGTTCCGTTCATCCAAGAAAGCTGTCTATCTGACACAAATACAGTACGATTCTAGAGAATGGATGGATGGAGGTAAATGGGATGCAAATGTCATCACCAATTGTGGTGCAATCATTTGTTTCCTCAAAAACAATTTTGGAATACAACAAACAACAACAGCACGTGTTTATCTTTTGAGTTAATAAAAGCGAGGGAAAATGTTATGCAGAAATGACCATAAATTTCCAGCGTGTATGCTAATCTGCAGGTACTTTTGTTTTTAGTTGTGGTAATCAGGGGCGTAGCGGAGGGTAAACCCACCTAGACTCAGTTTAACCACCTTTGTATTTGCAGGATACAGTTTACCACCTTTTTATACCATCTGTCAAAAATCTTTATGAGGTAAATTCACAGTATCATAGTAAGTAGTATCAACGTGATGTAAGAATAGGGTGAATGAAGATAGGGTGTTTTGAGGAGCAAAAAGCATAAATCAGTGCTTTTCTGAAAACAATTGGTGGTTAAAGAAGGGAAAAAAGGAGAATTGTGCACTCTTACTCGTATATTAAAAATGCCTTTATAATCTTGGAGGAGCACAACATCATACAAGTGGGGATGTCTAACCCATGCGTAGCGGCCTACCTTGCCTTCATGATACCCTGATGAAGGCAAGGTAAGCCTGATCTCTTATTGACAATTGGTGGTTGTTTGCCTTATGATGATCACTAACTGGGAGCGTTTACCCACCTTTTAATATACAGTATACATATTTAGCACTATATCACTGGTGTCAACACTCTAACTGTATGACATCAACAACTATCTAAAAAAGGATGGTTCAAAATAAACATACTGTGGCAACAGCTGGAGCTGGCTGGTGACGTGCCATGTCAACAGGAAGTGATGATGGTGATGATGCAGTTCCTCCCCTGCGAGTGGCGAGGAAGTGTGTGTGTGTGTGTGTGTGTGGGGGGGGGGGGCATAATGTATGGATCACATCAGTCACATTCAACATGGGAGTTCCCTCTTCAGCCGCTAAACTGAACGCTCCGGCACACCATTGTTTTAGCTATTGTTGCTATGGAAACCCTTTTCAGTCGGGGTCCTCAGAGTCAATAGAGGAAACAAAAGGGAATCGAACAAAAATTACAAGTGATGAATATTCCAGAGCCGAGCAAGCAAGAAGCCATCACACAGCAGACGAAGCAGCGGAGCCGTGACAAGCAGCTGGAAGCATGACAACAGCCCCACATGCTCCGTGGCACTGACCAGCCTCCAGCCGGGAGAAACACACCCGGCAGACTCACGCGTCTCCATCCGAGCCTGATAGCGTATCAGCAGATCTCATGAATAAAAAAAATATAGAGTCCTAGGGTGGGATTCAGAGGATTATCCACATTGAGATCTGAAGCAAAATAGCGTCCCTCTGCTCACTGCAACCTCAAACATACAAAACATCTGATAATGCTGCTCATGCTGATTATTAATTATTTCATCTGACAGAATAATCTAGCGAACATGGGGGGAAAGCTTGAGATTTTGTGTGGCGGAGGTGCTGGCCGCAGTCATGAGTAAATTAATTTTTTCGATGGCAACATGCTCTCCCTTCCTAAGGTGCTGGAAAGCCGCCCCCCCCGCCCCCCCCACTCCCCAGTTCTTTGCACAATTTAATCGTGTACACAATATGACATTGATGAAATTGCTTTCCGGCTGACACCGTTGTAGCTTGTACAATTAGAAGAGTATACAAGTGTATCAGATGCTTCCTCTTGCCTGAAGATATGCAACAGTCCCAGACGGAGGAGGTGAGCGTCTCCGCAGCCTCGGCCCTGGGGAGCTCCTCCTGGCCTCCTCCCCGTCTCGTCAGGCTGCAGGTGGCGCGGCGGACTCCTCTGAGAACAGCGCTGGGAGGCTACAGCGACGACACACTCCATCACAGCTGGTACAGGAATACAACACAGAATGAGCTATTACAGTAGAGGCCAAGAGACTGAGCTGAGGCCCAGATTCACTAAAGATCTGCACAGGGAAGAGTGCAGCGCTGTATCACTAAAATGACCAAATGAGAAAGTCATACTAATCGTACACACAATGAGTGGAGAGCCCGACTAACAGCGAGGTTCAAAAAGTAAAGCTTCTTTGCACCTGTCATGGTCATGCACTAGTAAAGAATACGTACATCTCATTATTTTGCCCACATAATATTTATTTGTAGGCGTGGCAATGGAAATGATGGTGCCCAATTCACAATTCCCCCAAATTATTGTAGTGCATAGAAGATCCTTTGAAAGCTGACATAAAAACTTTGAGTTTGGCCACTCAGAATGGCTGCCGTCAGGCAATCTAGGGACAAGGTTTTTCCATCCTGCAATGTCAGATCAGATCAGAGAACACTTATATTATTAATAAGGGGCTCTTTAGAGTGCAAGGGTTCCAGCCTTGGTGGATTAGTCTTAAAGCTGAAGTACGCAATTTGCTCTTGCAATTGGTGATGAAAGGGATATGTGCTTGCGCAGTACTCGTTTCGAGGGCTTCTTTGTGCCACAACTTGATTTCCACAATTTTTGTGAAAAAGAAGAAACCTGTGCTGTTATCTCAAGCAACTAAGCTGCAAAAAATGTGCAGTTTGCGCTTGTAACACTGGAACTGGGTCTTGTTTATTAAATAACAATGAGACATAACGGTCCAACAGACACAGCTATACAGCTTTAATATCCACATACATTATAGCAATATAGAAAAAGGCCATTCATTACTATGATTATGGGTATGACAGCAATACTCAGGCTCTGATGTTGCAATTTTGTGTGTCATAATCCAGGGTGAGCATCCATACAGAAGCCTAATTCAAATGTCAAAAGAATGATGTACTAACCCACAAATGGTGACTACTGAAGACATCAGGCTATGCCGTTATAAATCTACAGGACCATCAGACAGGCAGCAGCATTGCCACCTGATCTAAATGTGACAGGGTTGAGTGTGTGAATCACTCCCATCACAGATGCAGCTAGCATGCTGCAGGTTGAATTAGGCCCACGACACCTTCAGACATCTCAGAACCCCCCCACCTCCGCTCTCCCACAGTTGCCCCAACTACCCTGTACTGTACTGTACTGTATGTATAATGTGTGTATGCTTAAGCGTATGCCTAGTTCTCAGCATAACTTAATTATTTCTAAACTATTGAACTCACTATTGATTTCGACACCAATAGGCTAAAGGGACGGATGATTCTGCTGGCTTTACAACCCACTCAGCAGTTCTTAAACCAAATTGTATCAGCAAACAATTATAGGTCATACAAGTATCTTAAAGTGGACTTGTGCTACGTTCCATTCCCAGTCAGAAGTCAGATATTCCCAGTTGGTAGGCTGTAATTGCGACCTCTGTGTGTTCCAGTGGTCAAGTTCAGAAAAAAACAGGGGAGAAACATGGAGGCCTGTGACATTAATTTGAATAATGTAAAATTTATGTTCCCCATGCAAAACCTAATATTATGTCAATGATATTTGCCAATGTTAGCTAGCAAGTTAGCATACAGTAGAATGTTAGCACGTTTTGATGTATATAAGGTTATATAATGCTGAAAATCAAACTTAAATGTATTTTGAGCATTATAAACATGTTAAAAGTAATTTTCTATTACATAAGTTTGCCCAAGTTTCCTACACTTAAAGTGTTGTTCCATTGCAGTTTTTCCTAGTAGGAAGTTAGCATTTCTGATGTTCCCACATCTTTGGAATGCAACATTGGTTACAAACCCTTGGTGTTCAACCTCCATGGGACATAGCTTAGGTTTCCAATCCTAACTTAGTATACCTCTGCCCATATCTACATATCTAGGTCAGCTATAGGTACTTCTAAGATGCCCTTCCCATACAAAGCTACACTGCTAAGACACCGCAGGACTCCAAGCCATTTCCTAACACGAGCTTACTAGCCTCTCTAACTTATCTACCTTTGATATATATGTGTCTCCTGCAGTCAAAGGCCCACATTAGCCAAGGCAACAGACTAAATTGCAGGAACCACAGCTTAACATGCCTGGTAGACCTCTCTATACCCTCAATGCCTCTTTACCCCTGCCTTTTCTATTGAATCTATCCATTGTCATTTAGGGTTGCATCATTCCACCTTCTTTGATTTCTCTAAAACTGCTGGAATTGCTTCTTCATCCATATAGAATCTTTTGTTTTCCAGTTTCCTTTTAACAACTGAGATGTTCCTCGACTTACTTGAAGACCCCATGAAGCAACATATTTTACTTTCTTGATTCGATGCATTTCCTGGATGTTGGGGCGGGACATGATGCATTGACGGATCATTCAAAAGTCTAAACCAATGGAATATGAGTCAGGGAGAGAGAGGCAGTTTTATTTGATGGGACGGGCAGAGGGATGGGATTGTTCAAAAATCTGATGGTTTTATTGCTTAGAAATTTTGATTTATGCCTACTAGTGCAGCATGAGGTCACCATGAAAGACACTCTGTTTTTCAGGAATTAAAAGTAATGGGAGTTCATTTCATGGGGACTTTAACTTTGATTGTAGCCCAATTTAGGTAATCAGTTAATTTGTAGTATGCAATTTGTAAATGCAATAGGTATCAGACACAGCCAAGTACCGGCACAATAAAAATGTTCTCAAGGGTATTATGGCTCGTAACAGTCACTAAAGCATGCAAACTATGTGAAAGGTTTTTTTTTTTTGGGTTTTTTTTTACCAAAATTGAGTACAGCACAGCAGCACAGTACTACATGATATGATCCATTTAATTACTTTATTAGCCTAACAATTTGCCTAAAAAGATAATTATACAACTCAGTGTATATTGATGATGGGTCAGCACTTCAGTACTTCAGTCCTGCATCAGTCTGTACACGTTTCAGCCACCCCGACACTAAATGGCTCTGTGGTTCTGTGTATAAACTCTACGGCCTTTAAGTAGGAGCCATAGCGCATCAATTAGTATTTCCACAGGGAGGGATGTGCAGCTGATTCCTGCAGTCAGCTTGCCAAAAAAGGGTTTTAAATCTAAAATTCATTGACATTTAAAGTTTTCCATCACTAGGCTGCATCGGGCAAGAGGGAGGAACCACTAGGAGAAGATACTGCTGCTCTGGAGCTGCAGCCACAGATGCCCATTCATTTTTGGCCTTTTGTTTGTCCTACTGAACGTCCCTGTCACTGGCTCACAGCCTGAGTCATTTGTTACTGTGGTGTTTGCTGTGTGAAACAGTGAAGCATGATGGCCCATCTGGACCACGCACAAATCAAAGGGCCATAGAACAGCAGACAGATGTTGTCCTCTGTTCCCCCGCACGCCTCTCCATGTTGATGCAGACAAATATATGATTCCATTCACACATTTAATCAGTGAGAGTGAGACATAATGTGCCTTGACAAGGTTACAAAGTACAGTGTAATTAGCACATTTTACACATACGCTCAGAACCCATAATCTTTCTACAATTTCACTCCAGGGATAACGTAAAAGCAATCAAAGTATGATGCAATCCACACGCCCACTATAGATGGGATTTCAGGAGATGTAACGCACGTTCTGGTGACCATACTGGAGGTCTTGTAGGAAATAAAATAGAACACTGTGTCCTTTGCCCTGAATATCATAGTGGGGTGTTCAGTAAAGGATTTTCATGTGATCATGTCCTGATAACATGAAGAAGTCATGCAGCTGTCATGAGTACATGTATGACTTCCACATGATATTAGAAGTTTAGCCCTCAGACTAGTGTTCATTGTTAGAGGCAATCATGTAAGAATAGACTTTATGTTAGTGTGTATTGTAGAACTGGTTTTGACTAGTTTGTGTGCATATTACATTAGCCATATATTGATTTCTTAGAAAAGGATAAACAAAGCAACTATACAAACTGAAGTGTATAAAGAAACCGACATTTCTACCCTTTGTCAGAGAATATCCTGCAGCCCACTTGAGTGTGTGTGCTTAAGGTTTTCTCTCCAGACATGTCTGAATAAAGAATCCACGGAAGACTCTTGAACCTTTGCTCATTCATTTTGACCCACAAGGGTGAAGCTCATTTTCCTACTGTCTTCAGCTGTGAACACCTGATTGAGTAGTACAACTTGGCTTTCACAAAATAATTGAAAAGACGTTTAATTTCTGTGCTGTTTTTGACTAGGAAGTATGGAAATGTATCACATTCATCTTGACAAAAAAACAGTCACCAGGTTTTCTCTTAATAATGACATCTTTTCTCATTATGTCGAGATTTTTTCTCTTTCTTTTCTCATTATTATGTAATAAAGATCTTGTTATTACAAGATCTCATTATGTCATATTCTCTTGTAACAATGAGATCTTTTCTCTTTCTTCTTTATATTGAGTTCTTTTTTCATTATTACATCTTTTCTCCCCACGGCGTGCCATGTGGCCGGGAAAAGAAAGCAGCAAATTCAGGTCACTCAGTCACTCAGGGACGGTTTGCACAGAGCCTGCGCTTCATCAGATGGCCTCTAGAGGGCGCGCCGTGGGTCTGCACGGGATCTGTGCTTGTCTTGCTGGTTGTTATTGCACACAGCCAGTTCTCCACTGGACCTGGTGTCAGCTGTGGTCGCCAGGTGATCGGCGACGTAACTGCAAAACCTCTATTAGTGTGTGATAACGAATGATAAGGAATGTGACCATATGTGCAGAGGTCAGCTGCGTCCTAACCATGTCTAATAGAAAACCACCAGATTCTAAGCCATGGAAGTAATTCCACTTGATCCACCTCTGTGATCTGATGAATGCTCTCACTCAGCCCACTTCTTTCATGGGGGGGCATGGTCATTGATTTCTCCTCCTCTGTTGTTGCTGCACACTACTGGGCCCTAATACCAGGGTCCTAATACTAGGGAAGGACACAGCGCAGTAAAGCTCCAGGCCCCAGGGAATTGGATATTGGATGTTATCTCCCAGTATAGAACTACAGAGTGACAAATGAAGGCTTTCGCTCTGCAACAATAAAGCCTATCTTAGTGCTAATAATTCCCTCTTTCATGTCTGTCTATAACCATCTCTCTGTTAATGAACATAGGAGCGAGGGGGGGAAATTGTTTATATCTGAGTCATTATAAGGATTTCAGTGTCTCTTATCACATGGCAATGTAGTATATTCTGTTATTTATTTCTCAGTCAGCTGAAGCATCAGTTTCAAAGGTGGGATAATGTTTTGCATGCTGGACGTATGAAGTATAGAATGGAAATCTAATAGCAAAAAAAAAACAGGAAAAGCTGATATGCATAGAAAACAACTTTGTTTTCAAGTGATTTTCTACCAAGTGCTTAATGGTGTATAGCACAGAGAGAAGTAATGACCTCGCCCTGGCTAATTAGTTTCCTGCATGCCTTCCTAACAGTTATTCAGCTCATCCATCAGTGAATCCTCCCATTGATTACTCTCGAGTGTCTCTCCTCTGTGGAGACACACACACACGCAACACACACACGCACACAAATGCACACACACATTCTCCCCTTGACAGATGCCGACATGCACTCGCGCCTACCTTCTTCATTTGAAGGGTATTCGTAACTTGAAGCACACACCTGCGCACGGAAAACATCTTTATTAGGTTTCCTCAGTAAACACTGTGACAGCTACATCTCTTTTTATCTGTGTACGAAGCATTGTTTGAGTTATATTATTAGCGCTATGAAAGATGTCCGAACAACAGAAACAATATGTAAAGAATAGATTGGCTTTGGCATGAAACTGCTGAAACTGACAGGAAACTTTCCGGAATAACTGTTTTTTGCACTTTTTCACACTGACCAGCTGACAGCCAACATTTATAACCACCTGAGATCTTGCAGTAGAAATTTAAGTAAGCAGTAACTTCAAGAAATGTCTTGTTGCGGCTTAATGAGCGTTACGTGGACAAAATGATTTGGCAGAAGTATGTTTTTCAGTGTTATTTTTCAGTGCCTTCAATCCCTAGGAGAGATGAACCTCAATGATAACCACATAGAAATAACAGAAAATGTGATTTTCCAGCCGCTGTATAAATTAACTTTTAACCCCTGGTATTAACGAAAGTTGAAATGATTTCAGTCAATTTATTTCAACTAAGAAATATTTCCACAGGCTAACAATAGTTCAGGCATTGTCATTATTGCAGTCTTTCTCATTTCCTTCCGATGATTCAGACCGTTGTGTCTTAATTAACTGTTTACTTTCAAATACAAGCACTCACCAACACACCACCTAGGCTTTTCCAATTGCCTGCTTCAGTGAGGGAGTGTGTGTATTTTTCCGAGACAATTTCTTGTGAGAGACTGATTTTAGTATAATAACATTGGTAAAAAATATCCAGAAGAAAATAACACACAACACCACTGGCTCTGCCGTACAACCATAAAAAATCATTCCCTTGGAAAGAGAATACAGGTTTACAAGATGCAGCCTGGAATTTATTCGACCATCAAAATTTCAGGTAGTTTTACATGTGGATGGGAAATAAGCAGTTTGGAACTTTGTCAGCACTGCTTACAAATGTACACAACCTTTTTTACAGACAATTGAGTTTAAGGTGAAAATAAGTAAACAATCCACTAAATCACTATGGAAACAAAGATGGTGAGTGGGTGACAGGGTTTCAACAAGTGATGCCATACTGCCAATGTGCCTTAAAAGTGTTTTCACATTGCATGATTGTAAGTTCAATAAACCCAGGCTATCCATATCACTTTATTTTATTGGTTTACATTAGACACATTAGAGATCTTGATGGTGTTGAAAGTAATAATCGCCGACATTTCCGCACAAATAAATACCTCTTTTGCTAATCTCTCTCTCTGAGACTCTCTCTCTTTTTATCCTACAGCCAGTTCAAGAAAGCTTTTCCATTTTGCTCTTCTAAACAGCCGGTGTCTGGTATGTCCTGGGAAAAAGCCATCTTCCACCGCTCCACTGTTGAGTTTGAGTTTTGTACCATAGGGGTTGTTTTATTTTTTAGATGCAACCAGCAGTTAGTATAATAGCTCACTTGGGAGGGCAGCAGATTCTAATGCCAGGGTTGTATGTATTTTAAGTTTTATGCTACGTGGAAGTTTTTATGTACATTTTACGTATTTTGTGTTCTTTTGTACACAAATGTTTGTTTTCACCTGGCTACAAGAATTTCCCCTCAGGGACTGTAAAGTTGAATTGAATTGCTAAGTAAATATAAGAAATAAATTGTTGAATATCATACCCATTGTAGTTTTGAGGTTTTTAAATCCATGGATGTATGCACTTTTTTATTTATGGGGTGGGATGGGAGGGGGTCATGTGTTTTTGTCATGTATGCTACCATGTGTCTTTTATGTTATATTATGCGCAAGGTCCTTTTTGTTAATGTTGTTCTGTTATGAACACACTGAGACAAGTTCCTATCTATTCCTAAATTGGTGTGGCAATAAAGTATTGAATGTTGAATCTCGAATCCAAGAAAGGCTGGATCTCCATAAACATGAGGGGAACGTGCCGCATCAATTTGAATGGGCCACTGAGTGACGATACCCACACTATAATGTCCATCTATTGTGAATCTACCACACACCGATCCAACTGATCCACTCACGATCCACTATCTCTGTCTAGTGATACTTCATAGGATTCTTAGTCGTACCAGATCATCCAAATGATCCACAAAAGCTGCATTTGCTATATTCATTTGAGCTGTGGTTGAGTTGAGTTTATTGATTATTGATATTGATGTCCAGTAAAGTAAATGACACACTTCCTATTGTTGACAAATTTAAAGGTAACATTTTTCCACCACACCAACATGGATCTTTTAGTGTGATAACAATGATTGATGTTGCACACGGTCAAGAATGGGCCTAAATAACAGCCTCCTTGATTCGGCCTATTCATCTGCACAATCTAAACGAGTACAGGTCTATTTTAGGCTGCCACTTGTCATAGTGGCCACTATCTGGTCGCAGTGCTTCACCAATTACGTGCTTCTGTCTTGACGCAGTGGTTTGTGTTGGTCGGCATTTTCTTCTGCTTATGGTGGCGTGGTACCAACATCGTCTACTGTTTTTCAGGCTGTTTTGGCTGTTTTTTTCTTGTTGTCTGACCAAAAAATGTTGCATTTTTCTCACCCATTATGCACGGGATAAACCTCCGATCAGAGATCATACAGTAGTCACATTCACACATGAGTATTTGCCACTCAGTGAAAAAATATGAACAGCGTGAATGCAAAAAAAGGACACTCATATTATCAGGGGAATTTTTGGCCCCCTCAGTTTTAATTTTCCTGGCATTTTATGACATTTACATTTTTTGTCCCATCACCAAAAAGCCTTTCACCAAAATCATCACCAAAGACCAACAGCTTAAAGTAACAATAACACACTATTCATTGTGTAGAGGAGTTGCCATGTTGGTGAAAACCCCCTATAATCAAAAGAGCCAAGGCAGCAGAGAGCTGGAGTGAAGGAATGCCCTGTGTAGTATCCTGAGAATAACCCTATCCATTTCTCTGACTCCACTTTCTATTCCCGTAGAGACAGGAATAGAATGTTTGTTGTTCATTGTAAGTCGTCTTTATTGACGAGCATCTACAAAACCGCTAGTGAATATGAAGATAACAAGCAGTTCTGCGCCTTTCTTTGTGTCTGCTGCCAGGCGAGGCAGCGGCTCTGCAGCTTTATAAGGAGAAAACTTACTAATGAAAGCAGGCAGTCGACTCAGACAGGATGGCTTCATGTCTCCACACTGGGAACTCCCCAGAGGTATGGATGACCAGAATCATTCGATCGATCAATCAGGGAATTATGTTTGGATTAAAGGGGAACACTAGTCAGTTATTGAAAATTGATATTATACTGAGATAAAACACTGTAATCCACATTCATTGTGCGGTTATCGATTCACGCTGACATCAACAATTACTATCAGCGGCCCCTCAACTGCTCACAGTGGGCCCATTGTGTCCATTGACTTACTGTCCATTATGAGCACATGATGTTCCAGCAAAAGGAAAAGCCGTAGGGAGAGCAGCTAGTTTTCATTGCAGCTTATATTGTTTTACTGGCAATATTGTTTTATGATTAACACAACGGAGATTAAATGTCCCCTGATGTCAGCACTCACAGGAGGAGTTCAAACTCATTAATTATAAGTCTGAAAGAAAATTACATTGTGTAAAACTCGTTACAGTTTTGGGAAATGTGTGAGCTGATGCACATATCAACCCGGATTTACATTTTAGTGAAGTTGTCCTTTACACATTTATACACCCATAATGCAATGAGGAAGTTTTTTGTTTTTTGTTTTTTTTGTTTGTCTTCATCTTGAATTATACATTGTGACATTATTCTACCGTGCAAATTATGGTATCACTCTTCACATTATGACATCATTCTACAGTCATAAATGCTACTACAATTATATTACACATTAATACATTGAGCTTCTGTTATGATTTTATGTTAATGTAATGACATTTAGAGCATTTTCATCCAATTATTACATTTTCTTGCAGATGATGACATCTTTCTACAATGTTCTGTATTTCTGATAACATGTTTTGCATTATGACTCGGGTGATACTGATATTATGTGCTGGTATACAGTATCTTTAAATTTAACTACTTTTATGACAAAAAAAATCCACATAAATCAAACTATTGGCCTCAGAATTCTACTCTGGTCAGGGTGGAAAAGCCACTAACTGGGACACTAACTGGGCAATAGTTAAAAGGTGCAATAATGACCAGTCTGAAGGGATTTATTTGCTAACACTTTATCTGGACAGTCCATTGTCGATACTCAACTATCTGATGACAAAGTGGATGTTCAACAAAGTGTAATTTGCGTATTTGCTACATCTCCAAAGACTGTGTAACCTAAACCTGACTTTATCCTAACCCTAACCCTAACCTGACCCTATTTCTAACATTAACTCCAGCCCTAAGATTAACCCTGGTCCAGACACTGAATATCTATACACTGCTTTTCACACAATTATGAGTATCACTTGAAACTCAAGTGACACATTATAGTCACTTGCTAGGAAGTTCAGTATCAACGCTGGACTATCTGAATAAAGTGTGACCATTTATTTTTGCCTGAAGATCACAGCTGAGGTCACACCTGCTGTTCTTTCAACATCTGGGTTTCCCATAAGTGAAGATTTAACCTTTCAGCAGGGCAGCATGCAGGGACACAGCCAGGTTGGTAGAGGGAACTGTGTCAGACAGCAATGCAACATCAGAATGTCTTGCTTATTTCTGAATCTATTTTAAAGTTATGGTTCGCTGGCACGCGGCCCACTGCCTGTCCGTGTATCAAGAGCTCTGCCAGTCGATGTAAGATTGGAAAGATACCTCAAATCCCATAACTTTTATTTACATTTGGATTAAGGATAGCTTCTTTAAGTTGATATTTAAGATACTGGTGGAAAATCTCAAGAAGCCATGTGGTCTAGTCTGCCACTCCTGTAGCTGCCTCACATTAACCTTCCTATTTCATCTGAAATGGATCTTTTCAGCGGCTGATGAAATTCATGAGATGATAATTCATTTCTGGGTTCAATTTCAACAAGACCATTCAGTGTGATAGCCGTGGAAGTGGAGAATGGTGCAGATAGGGAGCTGAAAAGCCCAGCAAGAAGAGGATTAAAGCTGCACTGCCTGTGTTGTTGTTGTGGATTCAGAACAGTATGACTGCTAATGCGAGGAACAACAAGTCGAACGTCTCAAAATACCCTCAGGACTGACTATCATCAATCAGATTTTGTTACACCTGTAAGCTGCTTAAACACACCTAAAGAAAACAGAGCATGTGAGAAACCTAAAAAATATATTTGTTATTGACCCAACTATTGAACAAGACAGACGGTGAGCCGCCTCTCGCCTGGTTATCCCTCTGTGTGTAATGCGGCCCTTCAGCAGACTGCACCTGCTCTGTTGACAAGGGGGTATTAAATCCCAGACAGACTCTCCTTTAGTAACAAGAATAGAGGGTGCAGATGTTCCCATCATGGCACGCTGTGTTTTAGCCATTATAGAGGTCAGAGTCGGCCTCGCACTGTCACTGTTTTCTGAACCGTGTGCAGTGCTGCAGAAAGTGTCCTGTGTCTTAATCCAGCAGCAGTCAGGTGCTAATCACAGCCAATCACAGGTGATCTTTTCAGCCTCATAAAGTGCCACAAAAAACCACATACACTCTGACTGCAAACTGAATACAGAAAAATAAAGGTGCCAAAAATGGTTCTTCGGAGTGATGCCATAGAAGAACCATTTTTGGTTCCACAAAGAACCAAGGACAATTTCTGCACTCCTTTGCTTTGACACCTGCATTGTGTTTTTGTCTCTCTGCCCTTGTATAGCCTCATTTGCAATTGCACAATATGGAGGGATTTGGTTATTTTCCACATTCATGCTATCACCCACCATCTAATGACTAAGAACCTTTTAATAAAAGGTTCTTTGGGATATTACAAGTGGAACCAGAGATGGTTCTTCTAGGCCATCACTCTGAAGAACCATTTTCGGTTCCAGTTTGCGCCTTTATTTTTCTGTGTGAGATAGTGCCACAAATATCCAAAGTGTACCACAAACTACAGTTAAGTATACCACGAATAATCAGAATCTAGTACTAGAAACAAATAAAAAAGTATCTCAATGTCAATATCGAAGTGTATCGCAAACAACCATATAATGTTCCACAATAAATGCAATATGTAGCTTGAAGGAAAAATCCCCCTTTGGATCCTCTTACACTGTTATATATCATCAATCTGTGCTGTTCAGTGTATTCTAGGAGTTATTTTTTGATGGATTGTTGTAATTTACTTGACAAAAAAATGACCATGTCTCTCCGGCTCCAGCACTTCTCTGTCATACATGATCCTTCCTGGGATTAAGGAATATACTGTACGTTGCAGCTATTGCATTGCGGCTTTTATAGGCCATATCAGCGTGACGTCACAGCAACAAAGAACTTACTTCCGGGTGGATAACGCCAGTGGTGCTGCATCGGTGCTACAGTATTTTTCATGTTTTAACCAAAGTAAGACCCCTTTTTAAGCTCTTGTGATTAGAAATACAAAGACATTATGTAGTTCTGGCTGTCCACCGAAAACGAGACGTTCCTGATGTCGTTGCTGTTGATATTTGTTAGTGTATAACCTAACACAACCTGAATATATAGCCTATTTAAGCACAAACTACTATATTTTACCAAAATGTTTAGAAATGCTTAAAAGTTCTGTTTTGGCCTTGGCATTGTGGCATTGCTTGGTTGGCATTGGTTGCATTTCTTGTTAGTGGTTGCTTGTCACGCTGGAGATCCTGGAATTTAAACTTATTGTACTATTGTTGTACTTACTGTAGGTTGATCTGGATAAACACCTAAAATGTGCTATACATAAATAATAAATATGTATTTCAAAATATATACATGAATAATACAAAAACAAAATAGACAAACTGCATCCCCACCAGGAGCGAGACAACATCATTATCCCCAGAGCTTCTGTACACTCTGCCCCAACACACTGATTCATCTGGAGAGTAATCAGATATTTTCCCTCATAAAACCTGTAAGTGAAATTGACTTTCTGCAGGCTTTCCAACGCGCGGGGCTGATGGACTTTTTAATGACTGAGTCAAGGTTGGAATTTGCTCTGTAATTTGTTGGAGAGGGGTTCCTGCCAGTCTGATAAATACTGATCTACGCTACAACTCACGTATCAATATTCATATAGCTGCAGCAGTTATACAACAGCCTCTCCCAGGAGGCCGGGAGCGCAGCGTGTCTTCCACGCCAAGGTTCGACCGAGCAGGAGGATGTAGCGGTAATGGCCAGGCCCAACACACGCTAATGCAAATCTAATGCTGGTAAAAGCTCAAATTAGCACAGTAGGTTAATCACCTTGGTCGTAATTCCTTTTTCAAGTTGGCTATAAGACACAGATTTGATCCTTTTTGTCTCAGTTAAATAATCTATTGGTTCAGAGTTTGGCAGTAGCCGAGGAAGCAGAGCCAGGATGGATTCTCATGTTAATATATTAGGGGAGACCAGGGATGGCTGTAATATCTTTCACATTTCTGCCCATATCTCCTCATTTGAGTTACATCTTTCAAAATCCAGGGTTAACATCTTAAATCAGTAACAAAACTGAATGATTTCAATATCTCCAAGGCAAATACAAAGGGAGTTATTTTGCCTCAAAGACTAGGAGAGGGTAAAATTTAACATCCTCTGTTATTTGAAATGAAATTTTATTCTGTGTGTGTGTGTGTGTGTGTCTGTGTGTCTGTATGTGTTCCAAACTCATGCCAAGAAGTTTTCTACTGTGAGTGAAATATTCATTTTCAGCGAAAGGGTTTCTTATTTAACCATGATCAAAAGCTTACCTTAAAGCTGCAATAAGCGATTTTTCTGACCACTAGAGGGCGACAGAAAGCGCAACACATTTGTAAATAACACACAGCAAAGCCACTGCACTACGGAGGCCTACGAAGGACAAATGGGAGGATAAATGCTAACAGCTAAGCTAAATGTACCTGCTGAGAAGTGTCACCTGTTACCAGCCTGACTTTGACTGATCTTTCTCCCGCTGAAGGTTACATGTCCCACAATGATAAGTGAAGAGGCAGGTAGCAAGTTTACTAGTTAAACAAGTTTACTTGCTTGCTTCATCGATTCCGCCATTACAAGACTTTTTTTCGGGAATGGGAGGGGGAGAGCGATGCTTTTAAACAGCGAGGGAAGCTAGTTTTTAAAAAAAAAAATGAAAACCTACTGAACGAACCGGGAGGAGCTTCGTTCAGGAGCAGAGTTTGTATATTAGCTTGCTAGCTTTTGTGAGTAGTATTCTACAATGACGCAGCTTTTTTATCCCAAACACTTACACAGTATTGCGAGTGTCTCTGTGTACAAACAGTTTGATCCCAAGCAGCCTACAGTGTCAGGAGAGTTTGCTGATCAATAAGCTCACGCTGGTTTGTTGTCTGACGTCATTAAAAGTACAACAGGAGTAAAATGAGCGCAGTTGTGAATTCTGACCAGAGCTTTAACTTAACTAAAGTTGTAGCTGCCTAAAACTAACCGTAACCTAAATCCTAATCTTAACCAAAGTTGTTTTACTTGCCTAAACTGAACTGTTAGCTAACCTTTCCACCTGACCAATAGGGGAAAATGGCGTGTCCAATTCCTACTGTTGTGACATATGGTGGAGGAACGTCATCTTCACATAATCCATGTCCAAAACACATAATCTTCATGCTCATTTTGCAAAATTTAATGAGACTGTTGGATTTTTCATTGACAGCTATTTGCAGTTGCCAAGTGTTGATTAGAGAGTTGTTTACTCACTCATAGAGCTGATGTGGCTCCGGAGCGGCTGTTGAGAACCATCTAAAAGTGTTAAATTAACTCTAATGGATGTGGACTGATAGAAACACTGGCTTTTTTTTATTTATTTTTTTCTTTGGATTTTTACACCCCCTGAGTTAAATGAACACTGGCGTTTTCGTTGTGTAGTGTTGCATTATCTCTGAATGGCGGAGCGGACTACAAGCTCTTGACTTGAATATCTAAAATGCCACTGATGTAATGATGAAACGAGCCACAGCAGAATGCATGCAAGTGGACGGAAACAGTGTCGAAAACCGGCTTCAGGCTGCTGTGTAGAAACAAACAGAGGCTCCATCTGTTTCTACTGTTTATCAGTGCTTCTCTCCATGTGCTGCTGGTGCTCCCCAGATGTACCAATTAATCACCAGTGGAATCTGTCTTTTGTGCAATATTTGTGGCATATTTGTTTTATTTGACTTACTTGGAAATTCGTTATTACAAGACCTTAAAATAATCCCATCCCACCCTCAAGCTGTTACGTGTTCGCTACGATTTTTCATGAAGTGTCTGTGATGTGTTTATCTGTAATGTTCTAAGAGATATTATTTATGTATTTATTTTTTTAATCATTACCCGCTTCTTTTGAAAACAATCTACAAAGGCACCATGTTCTCTACTTCTTTGATGATAGTTTCAGTCCCCAGTTTATGCAATCTACAGTCTTGCCCCATCGCTTTTTTAGAAAAACTGATCTTTGGCCAACCTTGGAAGGACACCAAGCCAAGACAGCCAATAAGGAAGTGGCGGAAGACGGCAATTCCTCTAACGTCCACTAGAGGCTCCAAAATGACTCCAAACTGCCCAACTCCAAGTAAGTCAATGGACCACAACCCAACTTCTCACTCAAAATATAAAGTCAATAAATCTTTTCAAGAAGAGGTTTTGGTCTCAGTAGCTAATTTCATTTCTTTTTCCGATTTTCAAAATAATTGTGTCATTAATGGGATATAACGGTCACAATATGGGGTTGTTTTCCTCGTGATTGATAGGTCGCCTGTCCAGTGATTGACAGGTCGCAGATTACGGACCAATAGCAGGCGGAGCTGTGGCTCTGTGGACGACCCCCGGCTTCGCTCTGGCTGCTCCGACTCCAAAAAA
The DNA here is from genome assembly GCF_046629955.1 of Centroberyx affinis. Classification (NCBI taxonomy): domain Eukaryota; kingdom Metazoa; phylum Chordata; class Actinopteri; order Beryciformes; family Berycidae; genus Centroberyx; species Centroberyx affinis. The sequence continues at coordinate 295,884 of NW_027280927.1, forward strand.
TGTCAACATGGCGGCGATCGTAAACCCGATCTTTTGGTTTCAAAACGGCCCTTCAGAAACCTGTGGGTGACGTCACACTCACTACGTCTGTCCTTTTTTTACAGTCTATGATGGACACATTAATTGAATGATGCATTTACTGAACGCATGAATAAGGCAATCTCTTGTCCACTTTATCAGTCAAAGCCTACAAGCCAATACTGCAGTATAAGTGCAAAATTGTCTGAATAAAAGCATTTCATAAAAGCATTTTCTGGGTAGATATGTGCATCTATCAGTTCAGGTACAACAGTCTGCTGCACGGGGGTCGTGTGTCACCATTCTTAGCTTTTGGTTAGTGAATGCCATACAGTGGTGTCCTCTTCATTGGTTGGTATAATGCAGCTCTGACACAACATAACCCTTCTTGAATATGAACTTGAATGTTTTCTTGTTCAATTCACGGATATTAAAGGAAAATCCACACTCAGATCCTCTTCCACTGTTAGATAACATCAATCTGTGATGTTCAATATATTCCAGGAGTTATTTTGTGATGAAGTGAAGTAATTTACTTTTTTGGTGAACCCACTTTCCCTCAGCCTGCCTCGTCTACTTCTACTGCAGTTGTTTAGCTGTGGTGGGTTATATTCGTAGGTAGAGCAAGAGAGCGAGAGTCAAGGTCTCTCTCCTGCTCCTGTGGGTGGAGAAACTGGTCTCTCTCCTCTTCTACGATGGATTTCTCCCTGTATGATTGTTGAACGTCTCTCGGTGCAAAATGGCGGCTCTAGAAAGAAGCCCTCGCTCTTTGACTCTGAGGGACTGACACCAAAACCTGATGTTTACCGCTGATGTTTTACATCCTGAAACATTTACTCATATCAAACTCCATTGTAGCTGCACTGGACATATCTCAGTGTGACGTCGGGTCAATCTTATTTTCTTATTTGGGAATAATAGAAATACGTCATCAAACAGCAAAAGGGACCCAGAAATGCAAGTTGAATTGCCAATAGCTGTTAAAGTGTTTTAGGGTGGAGCTTTCCTTTAAAACACTATAAAATCAACATTAGTTTATATGAAAAGCCCAGTTCTATGCTTTCATTTTGCCTTTACAAAGTTGTCCTGAGCATAAACTTTACGTTCAACACCAAGGACGACTATATTTTCTTTTCATCCCAAACATCACTAAAGCTGACGACACTTTATAGCAGAGGCTTGGAGAGATAAATGCAGGTCAGGTAAACTACCTGGAGGGCTACATGCTAGATTTTATTTTAGTAGATTAGAGGCTGGAGGGAGCCATAAGGAGCGGGTAACCTTAACATAACAGACACACTGCTATAAATAAGAGTGTGTTCTAAATCGATACGTCTGGCTGAGGAAGTGAACGGTTAAAACAGACCTGTTCCTGCTATTTACTGGACTCATTTTATCATTCACCCATAAATGGTCAAAGGGAAGGAGTCGGCTTACTGTTGACAAAGCAACTGCAGAAACCTCTCCCAGAAGTCATCCAGGGTGTGTTTTTTTAAAGAGGAATAGCCTTGGGCGGTCCAATCAGTAATTGTGAGCATGAGCAAATTTTTTTCAGAGCAAGAAAGCAGAGATCAAAGACTGAACCTGCAGTGTCATTCAAACACAGAGCTGCTCTGTGGGCTACGTCAGGTTTTCCCAATTCCTCAAGTCAACTATTATGTGGTTAACGATGAAATGCCTTTAAGTCCAGACCTTGGTCTTGATGTATTCCAAGGACATAATTTGATTTATTTGAAAACGAAGGTGGTTCCAGGTAATATATCTGGTAATGGAAACTCACTCAAAAGATTCACTCACTCAACAAAACATAAAACAGCTGCTATATTCAGTCGTTAGCATACTGAGCTGAATCTATAATTTCAGCATGCTGCCCCCTACTGAAACATTCTACTGCCTTTGTTTACATAGTGATTTTTTAAGATGTGTGTTACCTCCGCCAAAGGCATTATGCAAGACAAATTTATGTAAGAACGGACAATAAAGTATTATCTTATCTTATCTTATCTTATCTTTCACCTGTTTGCCTGACAGCAGGATATCTCAAGAACATATGAATGGATTTCCATGTGACTTGGTGGACAGATAGGTCTTGGGCCAAGAAACAATTGATTAGATTTTGGTGGTGATCCTGATCTGAAATTTCTGCATTACACAATTATTTTTATAATTAGTTTTATTTTATAATGTATTGATTTATTTTTTTTAGCCATAACTATGAAACCAACAGAGATAGAGAACAGAGATATAGAATTCCAAATCCTAAGGGGATGTTACCCACTGAGCAATTTTACGTTGATTAGACGTTTAAAACACGTCTAAATGGCCCATAGCCATCGAGGCTAAATTAAGTTTAAATGGGGTTGAAAAGTGAAAGTTTATTAGATGTCTATACATAGACAAAATTATCCTAGGCTATATGAGAGCTACGCCATAGACGCAATGTTGAAATTACTTCTTGTGCTCAGATAATTATCTTGTAGGCTAGTCTACAGGACGTGGTGCATATTTTTGGTATTTACAGATGTTTATTCATTGTAATAATGTATTTACTGCTTGGTCTAAAATAGGTCTATACATAGCCGTAATGATCCTGGGCTATAGGAGAGCTAAAGCATAGATGCGACGTTGAAATCACGTCAGTGAGTAGCCGGGGCAACAAATCAATTTAACTTAAAACTGAAGTGATGGGAATGATGTGTTTGGGTGTAATAGCAAGTTGGAGAATTGTTCAGCCTTGATACAGACCCTAACCAGGGTCTGTATCCCACTTTAATGCCTTTGTTTCTGAACTGGTCTCATCATGCCCATCACAGACGACAATAAAAGAACAGACCTTTCTTAGATAGTACAGAAGCCAGATTGGTGTCGTAAGACAAGACAATGAGACAAACGTGAGACAAGACATGAGACAAAACAGTTGAGAAAACCACAGGAAAGTGTATTTCGAATAATTTTCTGACATCTGACAGAGAAAAACGGAGCGAGAGGCCTCTGTGGGAGACGTTTCAGAAAACACAAATGTATCATTTCTAGGGAGAACTGCCATTTACATTTCCGCTTGTGTTTCATTTAAAAGGTAAAAACATTTTGTGAGAAAAGGTGGGTTTGAAAAAGCAAGTGAGAAGTCGTTGTAACTGATTATACTAATTACAATGTCTGTTATTCTCTGGTGCAAATTAAAGCAATGTTTTCATTGTGTTTCTCATGAATAATGCCCTCAAGTCAAGGAGGCAGCAATTAAAGCAACACGAGCTTTAAAGTGTGTTTACACATTATAGCCTTCTCTAACTCTGTATTTGTTACTGAGCACATGCTTTTTAGGAGGAGGAAATACAAAAAAAAACCCAAATGGCACTCCAGTATCTAGAACAGTGTTAGGGAGTGGGGGGAAGGCTTTAAAGTGATCTTGAATTCTAGTAGTATCTTGGGTTGTGTATCTTCCTCCATGATAAAACCCCAAAATCTGTGATTCTGTTATCTGTTGCTCCGGTAGAGGAGACTGGAGAATTGTGGGGGGGGTTTTCTCTTTTCATTCACTGCCACTGAATGGAGGAACAGTCTGAAAATCACACTTCTAGCACATAAACGAATGCTGACAATGCAGATTCTGACACTATATAAAAAAAAAACTAGTCACGCTGCTGATTTGTGGTTAATTAACCTTTCAGTTTGAACAAGTGTAACACTGAAACCCGCTCGGAGGAAACTTATGCTGATGGAACGAAGACAATAGTGCATTTATCAATAACTGTAGATAGGGGAAAAAAGTGAGAGACTCATTTTTTATATATTGTCAGAATCTGCTTTGTCAAAGTCCTGTCTCTCACTTTTTTTTGCCTATCTACAATTTTTCACCGATAACAGATAATTTAAATCATGGAGGAAGCTACACAACCAAAGATACTACCAAAGTTCAACAGCACTTTAAAAAGTAGATTACCTCTTCTTTTTATCCTGTTGTGTTTTAAGTGACAATAATCTGGAACAAAATGTTTTATGTTTCCTCGATAATGACGACACTTCAGAAGGAGCAGGCCTCCTGTTCAAATGCCCCTTCGAACTTTATCTTTGTTGCATTTGTGCCAGCTGCATTCACATTTTTTCATCAGAGCACAGATAAATGAAACAGAAAATCTGAAATCTTATTCAATTAAACAACTTTGTAATGCCGAATAGCGGTTTTGTAAAAGTTTTCTGCTCTTCAAGGTCAGCTCACTTGATGATGAGATAAAGCGTGAAGGATTTCCTTGTCAGCTGAATACTGGCAGGAAACTGCATGCTGGGTCTTGTGTCTTTTTAACCGAGGGCCAGGCAACTTTTAACTGATGGTGAAGTAAACAAACAGGCTGCCGGGCGGAGAGCGGGCTCGACTGCTGCGGTCAGAATGATAAATGTTTGAATGTCACCACCTGCACAGAGAAGACAAAATGTGCTTGAACACATCAAAGTTTATTTCTCTTGCCCTCCTGCAGAGATCTTTGATCTTATGTTAGCAGGTTTGTAGGAGCAGAGCGGAGCTGACCTCAACACAGCCTTCTGGGTAAATGATGCTATATCTTAAAGGAGTAGTTCTCCCCAAAATGAAAATCCAGTCTGTTGAAGTTGAAATTCGTGTGAAAACGAAGCACACAGCGAGTTAGCCCCCGTAGTTCCATCTCAGCCCTTTCCTACTACTGAAGTTAACGGTTATCTTTTCACAGCACAAAATAATAATAATAATAATAATAATAATAACCTTTATTCGTATAGCACCTTTCATACACAACATGCAGCTCAAAGTGCTTTACATCAATAGAAGGCAGATAAAAAACTGATAAAAAGTATATATCTCAAATATAGATAAAAGAACAAGCAAAAAGAGAACATCAAATTTCTCCAAACAGTTCATGCAGCATAATCCAAGGGTTTTGTAGCCGAACGATTTTACTGCGGATCCAAAAGTCCAATATTTACCTCTGTCTATATTGTGCGTACTTCAACGCTCACATGGAAGACTCTGCTCGCTCCTGTAGGGTGATTTTTGATGATTTCAGTAAGGAAAATATAGGAGATAATGAGGTAAATATTGGACCCACAGTGCGATCGTCTGGCTACAAAACACTTGGATTCTGCTGCACAAGCTGTTTGGAGACATTCAAGGACATTTCATACTTTTTGTAAACAGATGGCTTTAATTACAGTTTCTTAATGAGAAGGCTGAGGTGAAACTGGCTGCTCACTGTGTGTTTGGTGGTTGTACAAACTCCGGTGCAGTTTCGATTGACATGGGGCTGAGAAGAAAATTAATTTTCATTTTGGGGGGAACTATTCCTAACATCAACATCTGTAATGAAGCCTGGTGTAGTCAGACAGGTTAGTCTGCATTCAGAGACCTGCAACAGACTGTTGTATTGTTCGAAGCATCACAGTTGGGCAACAATACATCAAAATGTATCTTGTACAAACCATAAGCGGCGCTGTGGGTGGGCCTATAGGTGGGCCCGGGCCCACCCACTTGGAACCCAGACCCACCCAATCAGGAGACTTAACACGCAAAATTAAGCCATGTAAACACTCATTCCAATCATTTCTTTGGTTGGACTATCTCACCTCTTTCTGCAGATGCTCACGCATTTGACATAAGTAACGTCAATTAGGTTCTCTATTTCTCCGGGAGAATTTGAATGGATGTGCTTGTTATTAACCCCGGGGCGCTCGGGCTTGATGTTGGTGACACAGCCCATTTTTATATCAAGTGCTGACTCCGCCTAACCGGGCTTTTTTGAGTTATTGGGTATGCTGATTGTATTTTACGCTGGGCTGTTATGCCGTGTTCTGTTGGGTCTGGGTCATGTGTTTGCATCTGAATATATAGGCTACGGTATATGATTTAATGCTGCTCACGTCTTGGAGGGCCCACCTGATTTTCTGTAGGCCTACCCACACTATGAATCCTGGCGCCAGTGGTACAAACCAACCAACGCAGTAATATCTGATACCTCTGGTTTCAAATTAAAGTTAAAAAAAAAATGGCATCCAAAACAAAAATGGTTTCAACTGAAATGACATATCTGAAGATGCCAAGGAAAAGGGAATCAAAAATGTAATGAAGTTCAAACTACAAAACAGACGCCCAATCATACAAGTAAACAAAATATAACCAAAATGGAAAAATACCAAAATAACATGCTACAGGTACCTGATGTTTAAAAAATAAAGGGGGTTGCAACATTAAAAAGGTGCAACACACTTGTCAGTAAATGTTCTGACTGGCAGCCCTGTTTTTTATTTTGGGTTCTTCCATCAGGATGTTAGTCTTGACAGCGTGTTATCACTGTGCTGTGGGCAAAATAAAGTGGACAAATCTGAATCTGAAAGTGCCTATTTAATGTAATGGAAATCTGATCTATTCTAGACAGTATAGGCTACCAAACACAAATTACAAAATAGACAAAAGTAATGAAATAACGCATTTCAAATCATACTATAAAGCAAGGAATCTCTGTCTGTATGTGTGTCCTTCGCATATATATCTTGACAACCGTTTGTCCAATCTACTGCACACTTGGCGGGTGTATTGCTGGGGACCCAAGGACATGTGGTGTCGGATTGGACATGCGACACTTTCAATATTAATAAACTTTGACTAAACAAGTGAACAGCGCTCTGTGCAGCAGCAGGGCTCAAAGCGAACGGGAACTGCACTAGTTTTTTATTTAATTGAAATACTTCCCATCTCTGAGCCTATAGGTTGCAGATGAACAGGACAGAGGGAGTTCTCTATTTCTGTATCCGACATAGATGAACAGAGTGCATTTTTAATTAATTGCACTGCCACTTTTTTCCATGCATTTTATAACAAATTCCTCTTGAAGCTATTGAGAAAATATGTGCGCTTAGTGCAAACAGAATTCAATAAACCTCTACAGGATGCTTCCGCTTCCCAGCGTCGCTGAGGGACTTCTTCTTACTGGTATACGGTATCTAACTGGTGTGTTGCATGCAAATGGAATGGAATTGCAAATTAGCTCGACATGAAATATACAAGCTTGTCTGCCAGTGACTGGTGTTCAGCAGCACTCTTTACAGTTCTCTCTCATATGGCGTGTGCAAACAAACAACACGCCTGGAGGAGCGTTGAAATCATCCCTCTCTTTCTCATCTCTGGCTCTTTGATCGTGATTTCCCAGTAAACAACAAACGGTATGTAACGTTTTGACACAGGCATGAGGCGTTCTGTTGTTTAGCATGCCAGTGTAAAGGTTGATTATGAGACAGACTCAGCGTCTCAACTTCATTCCCTAGTCCTTATTGTTTATAGCGCCACCATGTGGTTCCTTCACCCAGCAGGAGACGTCGGTAGCAAGAGCTGCGTATGTCTGTGAATGAAGCCAATGAAAACAAAGAAAACAATGACATTTATTTATTGATTTATAGGTTATACATTTCATGATATAATAGCGATATATTATTATTGGCAAAGATACTATAATCCAATTGCATTTCTATACATAAATACAAAATCTGAGGTAGGGCCTCAAAGATTGATGACATTCAAAATAAATAATGCATTTCACGTATATGATATATATATTTTTTTATATCTCACAGAATTTAAAACATATATTTCTATTATATATCTAATCTCCATTTTCAAATCAAATGATGTCATGGGCTGTCGGAGGCACATATCTATATCCATAGGCAGCAGTACCTCACATAGAACACACAGAAATATATGACATTACCCAAGTAATTAGAAATTTAACCTATGCATTTATAGGTCACACAATAAAGTGCCAAAAAGACACAACATACAGAACAATAGGAATACCGGTACCATATGAGACAGACATTAAGCTACTCTGTGTTGTTATTTTGAAATACATACAATATTATACCATTAGAGGACATCTATAAGGCCAATGGTTACCTGAAGATGTTTTGTAACATATTGGCAAACATCAAAGAACACTACATGGATTATGAGTGGCAGTATCTCAACCTCCTAAACGCAGACGACAAGTTCCTTTTTTTTCTTCTATAGTTTGTTTTCTGTTTTCACTACAACCCTATTTAAAGTTCTCCTCTTTCTTTGGTTACTTATACTGCCCAAAGTTCACCTGCAGGCATAGCGAATGGATAGTTACTTTTTTTTTTTTCTTCTTTGAGAAGGAAAATAGCGACCCTCTGTTTCTTAGTATTATGTGGAACAAAAAGCTCTCTAAAGTAAACATGCAAGGACATACAATATTGAGAGAGAAGGGGCAAGGATTACTATACATGGACATCGAATTACAGCAACACAAACCGCACATGCAAGCTCTTCTGTGTTATATTTTATGAATCAAAATGGTTTCAACTGAATCCTAAGCCTAATTTTCTCAGAACAAAAGCAGAGAAGCCCGGTGGAAATGGAAACATGGGGACACAAGCTCTCGCTACCAAACAGCGCTTAGAAGACTAGCTACTTAGTTGTGGACCTAAAGCAAATCATTTCAATCCTATCTCCGGGCATAAAAGGCTTTTTCTTTCAAGTCTTACTACAAAGAGCATACTGTCCAGTACATACTGGCCCTGGAACTCACAAGGAGACCCTCTGAGGTACATACAGTTTAAAATGCTAACCCGCTCCGCATTTTTGGAGCATATCAGTGTTTAAAGTTTGTTTTACCCAGCTCAGGTTCACAGAGGCGGTCTAGGATCCGAGCGTCCGTCCGCACAGAGAGCAGCTTCCGGCCGGGACGCCCTGGGGAAAAAGTCCTGTGAATCTCTTCTGCTTCTCTCAGTAATCTACTCTGAGACTGGCCATGCAGACATCTGATTGACGATGAGTGTAGACAGTAAAACTACACACAAGCATACACAGACATACAGTATTATCACACTTCAACAAATAGAGTTAGAAGATGCACTAAATCTTAACGAAAGCAGCGTTCTACAGCAAGCAAGCTATTTCACAGTAGGGTGTTTGCGCTCATTAATTGATTATGTTTTGTTTTCAAACCATACAACCTCTTAATCATATCTGCTATTTTCATGTCAACGTAATGAAAGGCATGGCTTTAAGAAATAGCAAGGGAAACCCTTAACTCTCTGTGCTACAATACTCTTATTGCATCCATTCTACCTGCCAATAACAACACTCAACCCACTCAGCCATTAAATGCCTGCAGTGTTAAAAGCATAAGCTATTAAATGCCTGCAGTGTTAAAAGCATAATAAAGTCAATCAAGACTTGAAGTCAACATGAGAGGAAAGGACTAATTGCTTTTGAGTGGAAGTACGGCGTTATTTCGAAGGAAATTGGTTGGCAGCCCGCTAAGTAAAGGCAGGTTGGTTGCCTGACATGTCATATGCAACGCAATTACAAAGCCACTCACACTTCCTGCTGCCCTGGATGGGACGCTTCCTTCAGGCTGCTGAGGTGCAACACCTGAATGAGTCTTATAGCCCCAAAAGCGTCTGCACAGTTGCTGTCTGTACAACACAGCTTAAAGGGAAATATGTGCTGAATTCATTACCGGACGCTGATTGACTCTGATGTACCTGTATAACCGAGCGTTCACACTGCGAGCAACGTGGTCAACAAGCTGCTGGAAGTCCGTTCATTTCCTATAGAGCTGAGTCAGCAGGGAGACGATGTGGACGCTCAACAAGCTTGTTGCTTTTCACGGTCATCGGCCATCAACAGCCAATCAGATGTGTGCTTCCTTGTTCATGAATAGTTCTTCCTGGCAAGTGCAAAATGTACGGACGGATGGAAGCTGATTACAGGCATTCAAAACTCCATTTTATTTTGAGTTTTTGTTGAGTTATTGTTTATTTTTCATTAATACTACCTAATTAGCGCTTGCCAGCTAGCTATTTTAACTCGTTCAAACGATGTAATGTTATGAAAAGCAATACCAGAACAGCAAAAACACATGATGTCGGTCAGAACAGAGCGACCCGTCAACCAGGCGTCTCGCAGTGTGTTCGCCCTGTGGAGGACAGCCTGGTCATCGCAAGGCGTGTTTGAGCAACAAGCTGCAGAATCCATCAAGGATTAAAAAACTGAGCAAAAAGCTGAGAAGTGGCACATCTTTGAGGCCATTAGGAAATGCTATTTTGATTTTGGCCCCTTTGCTTGCAGTTCGCTTCCCACTGTTTTCGTTAGAAGTTAGCATTGTGGTGGCTCTACTCTCTATTTCTCCCACATTGAACGCTATTATTCCTACAACTACCAGAGTAGGCTGATGGAATCAAGTATACCTGAGACCCTGTTTCATGAGGACACACAGAGAAGAAGAGGCATAGTTTGAAATGGCAAAGTGGTCCCCAGAGCTCTACCACAAACAACAAGAGACAAGTACACTTCCAGGAAAGAAAGAGGCCATTTTCTAGTCTAATAATCATCTACTCACACATAGCAGCTGCTCCTAACATTGGGAGGACGCGACAACACACGCACTTACTACGCTGACGTACTTTTTAAGAAGTGTACAATTTGTACAAGATATACTTACACAGCTAGCAAGAGAAACATGGGGTCACATACACAGAAAACACACACCCACTCTCTCATTCTCTCTCTCTCTCGCTCTCTCTCTCTCTCTCCTCTCCTCTCCTCTGCTGGAGGCTATACACACAATACTGTATATATATTGTTCTGTTACCCTACTGATGTGATGCACATTGTAAAGATGGTTTTCACAGATGGCTTGACAAATTCACAACACATACTCTACAGCAATAAATACACCGTCTAAAATATATGCAGAGTGACTATCAGATTCATTTTCGACACTTAAAAGGTTTTCTATTTGTTCGGATGGCCGCGTTTGCGCGTTGTCATCTACTAAAGGAAGGAGAGACTAACTAGTGGTTTCCTACGTTAGGAATGTGCTACTGTACATTTTAGGATAATACAATAGAGAATAGGAATAAGACTTCGTAAATAGAGAAAGAAGGAGGGCATCACAAATGGTCCCTCGGTTTCGGAGAGGAAAATAGACCCAGGCTTCTATCATACTGCAGAGTCATCCAAGGCCGGGGTGGATCTACTAAAAGTGTTAATCGGGATGCATTCTCTAATCTATTGGGAAGTAGGAGGCACAAATTGCAGATCTTGTAATCTATTTTTGACAAAAGCAAGAGAGACTGCACAGTAGCTAGTGTGAATATATATACTGTTGGACAGGAACAAAATGTGATAACATCAGTGCATACCGCATTTTTTTTTTTTGTCCCAGGCAGTTGATATTATTTGTATTGCCTGTGTAATTCTGTATACAGATGGAACAAAAACGCAGATCTCCGCCGAGCTCGATGAACCATTGTTTCTCTGTCGCTCAATTTTCTTTTTGTTTTCCTGTCTCTGCTTGCACCAAGATGATTCATTATCTCTACACACAAGTACGAGTGCAACGGTGGCACGCACACACGCACATATACACACACACGCACACGTGCACACACACACACACACACACACACACACACACACACACACAACTCCATAGGGAACAGCTATGGTGAGTCTAATATTGCAAGTGCAGTCTGAGCTGTGCCATTTCAGGACACACACACACACACACACACACACACACACACATTTTTTTTCTCTTGGAATAAAGATCCCTGGGAGAGGGTTCTGGTAATCAGTGGTCATGTATGGGAGGCTATGAGAAGCCCGTTAAACCGAGTACGTCAGAGGAGAAGGCTCCACCTGGGCAGCCACTCCTCTCTGCTGGAAGAGAGCAAGTGGGGAGGAGAAGAAGGAAGGAGGGAAGAGGGAAGCGGGAGCTCGTTCTCTCATCCGTGTTACAGGGAGGAAGAGAGGAAGCAAAAGGGAAGTGAAGTGGAAGCGGAGGAAGAGGAGGAGGAAGGAGAGGAGGAGGAGGAGTCGGTCTGGAACTGGGCACCTCACCCCCCTCCCAGTGCCCCGGCAGGAGCGGAGGTGGTGGAGGTGGCGGGTCTGGTGCTGGTGGAGGGGGGTGGGGGGGGGGGGGGGAGGGGGGAGGTAGGGGGGCTGCTACTGGTAGGAGCCGAGCTGGAAGTCTTTGGGCGGCAGCTTGAGGCCCAGGGAGTTGGTTCCCAGCGGGTCCATCATGTTCTTGTAGCGTTCTCCGCGGTGCTTCAACAGGAACGGACCCCAGTCTGGCTGAGGGGAGCAGACCAGCTTCAGACGCTGCAGAGAGAGAGAGAGACAGAGAGAGAGAGAGAGAGAGAGAGAGAGAGATAGGTTAGATAGATAGATAAGTTAAGATACGGTTAAGTTTAGGTAAGTACCGCGTTTCCTCTAATAGTTGCCGGTAGTCAACCCCAACAGAAGCAGATCAGAAAACAAGGAGACTTCATACGAAAATATGAGCAAATATACTTATCAAACAGAGGGAATTAGAAATAAAGGCCTGTCTCTAATATAAGCCTGCTTCCAATAAAGGCCTGGTACCCTCTGCAGTTGAGGTACATAAAGGCCCGGGCCAATATTAGAGGAAATACGGTAAAACAACTTTGGTTAATGTTAAGGTTAGGGTTAAGTTTAGGCTACTATAGGCTACTTATTCCTGTTGAAGACTGTGATATACAGTCGGTTTGACTACTGTTGATAAAATGTACTTGGACAAAAGTGTCCGCTAAATGACATAATGTAATGCAATGTAATGTAATAATGTAATGTAATATTGTAAGTTTAGGCAACTAAAACAACTTAAGGTTAAGGTTAGGGAAAGGCTTTTGGTCATGGTTAAATAAGAAAAACTTGAAAAACCCTGACTTTCCACCAAACTACTTCAATGTGACACTACTTGCTGTTTGTAGTCGTGCCTCCTTCATGTAACCGTTTCATGCTGGGAACACGGAACTCTAACACTTTACATGCCACCAACACGTGATTTGGTGTTAACAAGTCGTGCTCATTTCACATATTTTTTTGCACATTTTTAGCTTGCCACTTTTATATGGGAGGAAAAGACACATGTAGTAGGCTACAGTTTAGCAAGCAAGCAAAAAAAACAAAAGATGTCAAATTTGAAGTTGGAGGATGGGTCAGTAGATGAGGCGGTTGCTGAGGGAACGGAGATGTGAGGGCGGTCTGCTGAAAGCCATCGTCATCATCATCATCATCCATTAATCTGAGTATTTAAAAAGGACCCGCCGGACTGCCAGCATAATGCCCAAATTAACACTCAGCCAGCAGCCGCCTCTCCCTCCTAATGAGAGCGGGACAAGGCGATTGATTTCCCTGAGATTGTGTGTGTGAGTAAGAGTGTGTGTGAGACGGACAAGAACAAACATACCGTCACAATGGCTGCCTGCGGTTCTGTGTGTATGTCTCTGAGTGTGTGTGTGTGTATGTGTGTGTGTGTGTGTACCTCAATAAAGGTGCCGGGGGCTAGGTGCATCTTAATGACGAACATGATGGGGATCCAGATGACGGAGCAGGTGACCATGAGCCAGCCCATCACCATGGACCAGGTGGGGTAGGTGTAGTCCTCGTACGTCATCACCTTCCACTGGTACAGGCTCAGTCCCAGGATGCCCTGCACAGAGCATTGGGGGGGGGGGGGGGGGGGTGGAGGAGGAGGAGGAGGAAGAGCAGAAGGGAGGAAGAGGAGGAGGAGGGAAGAGGAGGAAAAAGAGGAGGAGGAGGAAGAGGAGGAGAAAAAGGAAGGAAGAAGAGGAGGGAGAGGGAGAGCAGAAGGAGGAGGAAGAGGAGAAGGAGGAGGGAGAGGAAGAGGAGGAAAAAGAGGAGGAGGAAGAGAAGGTAGAAGAGGAGGAGGGGGAGGAAGAGGAGGAAACAGAAGAGGAGGAGGAAGAGGGAGAGGAGGAGTAGGAAGAGCAGAAGGAGGAGGAAGAGAAGGTGGAGGAAGAAGAGGAGGGGGAGGAAGAGGAGGAAAAAGAAGAGCAGGAAGAAGAGGGAGAGGAGGAGTAGGAAGAACAGAAGGAGGAGGAAGAGTAGAAGGAGGAGGGGGAGGAAGAGGAGGAAACAAGAGGAGGAGGAAGAGGAGGAGGAGGGAGAGGAGTAGGAAGAGCAGAAGGAGGAGGAAGAGGAGAAAAAAGGGGAGGAGGAGGAAGAGAAGGTGGGGGAGGAAGAGGAGGATGGGGAGGAAGAGTGGGAAAAAGAAGAGGAGGAGGAAGAGGAGGAGGAAGAGGTTGACCCAAGCAAACACAAAATTGTCAGATATATTTAGGTCCTGATTTGACAGCGATGCAGGCAGCAGCTCTGGACCTGTCTGTGTCTCTCCACTGTCCCCATGTGGTTTGATTGGGCCAATAATGGAGGGTTTGCCTCTTCTTCTGTCTGCTGATTGGCCACAAAGTCTGATGGTGTTGCGTGAATTCGTTATATGCTTTTTTTCTGCAGCACACTGCTGTTAATGCTGCTATTATCATACATATACTGTACTGGTCCATACCTGGGGATGTGCGACTCCGCACAGACTTGCCAAAAATGCGCATAAACAGCATAAGTTTTGGCAATGCCCATGTGCAGTTTCAGATTGATTGGCCAACCCATTGAGGAGCAAAATGGATGCAGACAGACAGACAGAAGGACAGAGTTTTCCTCATTTTATAGTAGGATAGTAGGATAGTAGGATATGTTGTGCAGGTCAGCTGGCAGCCGGTGTGATGGCGCATTGAAAAGTAAAAAAAAAAAAGTAAGTTCCCCTGCATATGTTATTGTCAACGTTTCAGTTTGGCTGAAATGTCGACAAAAAAATATGCAGAGGTGATCTGTGCGTCAGGGAATTCATTTTTTTTGTTAAGGAAAAATTGCACCACAAACAATTATTTCTATCTAATTGCATCGGAACATACAGTATAGCCCGCATTGGACTGCATGTAACAAAGAAGAGGTAATTTTATAGAATGTGTGTTTACTGGAAAAAATAGTTCTCGAGGCTGTTGTGTGTGCAGCAGTTGACTTGACGCAACACTAACAACTCGCCAGTTACTATGTTGAAATACACAAACAGCTTGACACTTTGTGACGTGACGCAAAATGGAAGGAGGAAATAATTTTAGATTTCACCGGAACAGGGCAAAAATTGCTCCTGTTCCTTTCAATGGTAAATCAATGAACTTGAAAGGCGTCAGTGAAAATGGAAAGATTTAAGCTGTGTACGTGTGTGTGTGTGTGTGTGTGTACGTGTGTGTGTGTGTGTGTGTGCGTGTGCGCGTGTGTGAGACAAGACGAAAAACAAACATACCGTCAGAATGGTTGGAGTCACAAAGGCCCAGCAGATTCTCCAGAAGCGGTTTGGCTGGAAACCAATCATCATTTCAATGTCCTCGCAAAACCTCTGCAGACCTGCGAAAAAAAAGAAAAAAAAAAAAAAAATTGAAGAGGGAAGAGGAACGGGAGAAAGTCAGAGAGACGAGACACAGAGAGTGACCCGGGTTTATTAAGGTCCCATACAAAGGGGATCAGCAAATACAGCCCATCCTTTGTGTGTGTGTGTGTGTGTGTGCATGTGTGTGTGTGTGTGTGTGTGTGTGTGCATCAGAGAGATAGAGTGACAGAGAGAGAGACAGAGCATCAGTTTCTGTCCCTGAGAAGCTTCCAGAAGAAAAAGCGGCGTAGCAGATGTCCCTCCGCCTTTATTGACGGATAACAGTGAGTGACATGAATCCAGAGCCACACACAATCATTTCAATATGTCACCTGTAGGCCGCTGTGACAGGCCGGAGGAGCCGTTAGCTCCTTGGTAACAGGCTCATGACACACCTGGGCGCTCTGCCGCTGTGCGACTGACATGACAACAGAGACACCTAGTGGTGACGACCTGAACAGCACCGTGAATACAGCAGGGAATAGGGATTGTGAATGATGAAGCCTTTGCCTGTGGCCTTTTGCTAAATCATCTGTAGGCCTATGTAGATGTAACAGGTGTTATTATTTTCATTTATTTATTTTATTTATATGTTTTATTAGGTAACACTTTACAATAAGGGTCACTAAGTTAAGGGTTAGTTAATGCTTAATAAGGGTTATTTAATGCTTAATTGCATGCACTTAAATGCATTAACTAACCCTTAATTAACGGTTAGCTAATGTGTAATTTACTATTGATGTTCATGTTAAGTAAGGTATTAATTTATACATTATATAATAGTTTATAAAGATGACTATTAAATAATGTATAAATGAATACCTTACTTAACATGAACACAATTAGTAAATGATTACCAGACACATTAGTTAACTGTTAATTAAGGGTTAGTTAATGCCTATTAAGCATTAACTAACCCTTAACTTAGTGACCCTTTATTATTATCCTTACTTACCTATTTTCTTATTTCTTTCTTTCTTTCTTTTTAATGTCATTTTTTAATTGATAATGTAAATTTACCTGACAAATTATGTTTTTTTGTGTGTGTGTTTATGTGAAGCACATTGAATTTGCCTTGTGTATGAAATGTGCTATATAGATAAATCTAGGGACTTGGATGAACTGCCTCCCATCATAAATAGGAGAAGGCTTGTGCTGATAGGCGGTTCGACCAATATGGGTTTTTGAAGGCCGATTCAGATTGATTATAAAAAATCAAACTCATGATGCTCTTACCAAGTTTTAATCCTATTAAAACCATATTGCATTGAAAAGTCCTAGATATTTAGTTTTCTTTAAGATATTAAATTGATACTGGACTCTTGATTTGTTCTGACTTGACTTGCTGTTCTACATTTAGACTTGAGACTTGACATAAATGACTTGGACTTGACTTGGAAATCTACATTTAGACTTGAGACTTGACTTAAGACTTGAGCCTCAAGACTTGAGATTCAAGACTTGAGACTGACTTGGGACTCAAGCAAAGTTGACTTGGTCACACCTCTGTGGGACACTAAAACTCTCCATTGAAACCCAGAATAATGAAATTATTTTAGTGTCAGCTGCTCTTTAAGGCAGCTGGTGACCCTCCACACCTATTCAATGGGAGGGGAAACTCTGGTCTACATTAGACCTTTCAATGATTAACTAATTTGCATCATAACTATATTACTGAACAATTCAATGGAAAAATAAAATGTGCAAAAAAAACTGACTGGCCGATATCCACTTTATTTTTGTTGTCACTTACTTTTTTATTGGGAATTGTATTGTGCAAAAGTTAACAATGAACATTAAACAGTGCGGGGTTCATATTTCATAGGTATCTAGTGCAGCGTTCTACATTTCAGCCATTTTTATTCATATCAAGGGCAGTGTCCTCTATATTTTGTGATGTAATCGTCCATTTGTCCCATTTTCTATGGAATGCATCCTTAGTCTTTGGGATAAAGCAAATATTTCCCCTACAATGTCCATCCATTGTTCAAGACCAGGGGTTTTGTACCAGTTTGTGGTGATTGCTTTTTTGCCGGCAACAAGTAAACATCTCACAAAGGTACCAGTCACATTTTAATATCACATCCTCTGATATTACGCAGAGGCATAATATCTTACAATCATTGGGGATTTCGTAACCTAAGATCTCTCTCAAAGCTGAGCTTATCTCATCCCAGAAAACCTCCCAGAAATCTTTTCACACATCCAAATATATGAGAGTGATTAGCATCCATGTGTCCACACAGTCTCGACAGCTATCTGATATTTGATATTTAATAAAAGGGCAATTATTGGTGTAACCCTGGTTGATGAGGTAAATCAAACTAACATTTGGGCTCATGATTGATTTTATAGTAACAGCTGTACTCACCATAGAGGTAGGAAATTCCCACCAGCTCGAAGATGGCAATGATGACCAGAGAGTAGGAGGCTGCAAATGTGTCCACCAACTGCAGCATGTACATTCCACTCTGTCACACACACACACACACATACACACACACACACACACACACACATGAATACAAAATATTGCAAAGACGCTTCATTGTCCTTGGAGGAGCTCTAGGCTTTTGTCTTTCGATAACATCCAGATTGAAATCTTGCCTCACTTGTTTCTTTCTAGCTCTGAGGCAGACTTGTCCATGGTCATAACTTTCACACTGAATTGTCCCAGATCATAAGAAATGACATATGTGAATCCTACTTTAGGCGGGATTTCTCCCTGTGAGCTGTCTGTGGGGATTTTAATAGCTCTCCAGCCTCTCTTGTTCCACTCAGTGAGCCTGTCCTCCGAAGGCCGAGCTTCGCTTTACATGCACAGATCTGTCGGCTTATTCAAAGAAGAGTCGGAGGTTCGCGGGGTGAATGCTAACACTCCACCGCTCCCTGTTTCAAGTCTGCGGCATGGCACCAGATATGAATAAACGAGGGAGTAAATGTAAGACCTCTGGCTGGGCACATGAGGTCTATGTGTGTGTGTGTGTGTGTGGCGTACCTCTGTGATCATGGGAAATCCAAGGACGAAGAAGCAGATGCAGCAGACCAGGGTGAAGAGCGGTTTGTGTTTCCTCAGGTACTTGGGGAACTCGTCCGACACCGAGGTGACGATGGTCTCAATGGTGGCAAACTGGGATGGGAGGATGAGGAGGAGGAGGGGAGGAGGGGGTTAAGACGGAGGATAGACGAGAGACAAAGTGAAGAAAGTCAGGGAAGAAGGGAAGGAAACAGGGGAAGAGGGGAGTTAAAGAAGCCCAATTATAAGATCTCAATTTTTCCTCTGTGATCAAATATCAATCAAGGCATTGTTCGAATTTGATTTTGTTTGAGTGGTTAAATTCATTTTTAAAAATCCATCCTTTTCTCCAGGAAACTTCACTCTAGGACTTGGTGCTGATTGGCCAATCAGGCCAGTGTTCAAAATTTGAACTGGAAAGCCTCCACTCAGCAGTTTCACCTCTTTTCAACTAGAGGAGCTGCTGCTGTCAGCCAATCAGGGTCCAGGATTGTGACGACTTAGTCTTCACATTCATTCAATAAAACCCTTATTATATGCAAAAAAAAGAAAAAAAAACATCATAAAAAAAAACATTGTTCTTATCCTGAACCATAGCTGATTTAAAAACAAAATCATGAAAACTGAATGATATGGTCCTTTATTAGGCGAGGTGATAATCACAACAGATTATTCAAATCATGGTAGAAATAGTGCTGAGAAGTGAGAGAGAGAGAGAGAGAGAGAGAGAGTGTGTGTGTGAGAGGGAGGGAGAGAGAGAGAGAGAGAGAGAGAGAGAGAGAGACCTGACAGGTGGAGTCTGCCTGGAGATTAGGGATTGTTACATGATAGCAAGAGGGGCTCAGGACCCAGAGGACCGCAGAGGATGAATAGACAAACAGGCAAATTGCGGGAGGGAGGTGTAGAGTGTGTGTGTGTGTGTGTGTGCGCTGTAGAAACCCATTGGCACCGAGCTATCTGCCACTTCTCCGCTCCTCTCCTTCCTCCTGAGCTCCCAAAACTAATTTCCTGTCAACATCCCAAGCCTATTACCGCCAAGCTGCTCGCTACAACAAAGCGGCTCGCCCGGTGCTCTGAGCCGCCGCTGCCAAGGCAAAGTAACATCATCATTTACTATTACTGTTGACTTGTGTCTTAATGCTCCCCCCTGCCCTCTGCCCCCCGCCGGGCTCGGGGGGCATCACGCTGCACTTGGAGGAATTGGCTTTTTATCTGGAACTGTTTGCCTAAGATTGTACCTGGAGGCTCTTCAGGGCCGCTCTGGTTTTTAAACTGTCTCCCGCAGACTGAAGGCTTTGCTCAGCGAAGTTACATCAAGAATGAACCGGTGCAATTTAGGTAATATACCAACCGGATTTAACACTCAGGACAAGTGCCCTCTTAAAGTATTACTTGTAGCTAGCAAAAAAGCAATAACTAAGAAATGGCTAGGCAAGGATCCACCAACAAAAGGAGAGTGGATAGCGAGAGTAAAGGAAATGTATGATATGGAGAAACTGACCTTTTCTCTAAGACTTTGTATCGATACATTTTGTAAGTATTGGTCGAAATGGTTATTACATATGAATATGGATATTACTTTTTCTCTCTTTTACTTTATTACTTTATTTGACAGGGACAGTACATATTAATAACATTTCTGAAAATATGCCAGAGTTAGCCAGTTAGCCCTTAACTTTATGTATGTGGTTTACTAGTATTATCACATTTATAATTTTTTTTTTCCAAAATGGGTTTGTATGTGAACTTGTTAGATAAATGTCATAAGACAATAATCATTTTAACTTACTTTGAGGACTAGATGGACTGAGACTGATATGGACTTGAGGTGATCCTTACTTGATGCCCTGTTGATGTTTTCTCTTTATGCCTCTCTTTCTTCCTGGGACTATCGGGAAAGTAACCCTTAACACAAAGCTGACTACTGATAACATAAGAGCTGTACTGTATTACCCCTGGTGACATGTCTGTTCAGTTCTCCTGTGCATTTGTATTCCACTAAAACAAAAGCTACAAAAATAAAGTGATAAAAGAACGAACCGGTGCAGTAAGTAGTGGAAGAGTTAGTGCTGCAACATAAAAAGTCCAACAAGGATAAACTTTTAAACTGGATCAAATCACGGTTTAGCAATACATTCTGTTGCATTAAACTGTAAACCTAGTGTAAGGACTAAGCAAGATTACACTTCACTCAGTTTAGTTTTTACTGTAAACATAAATTAACTTCCATCCTGTTATTCCAAAAGTTTACACTCCAATTTAAGTTTTCTGCTGGGAGGGAAGGTTTCATTTTCAGCTGTAGTTGTTCCTATTGAACCAAAACCTTAACCCTAGCCTTCAGTTGTTTTATTGCAGTGACAGGTGGCAACAAGACAGGTGTGCAGACCTTTTTCTAGTTTGAACTCTGTCCTCTTTCCTTTTAGAATCACATGGAAAAGATCACAGCTAACAACGTTCTCTTTTCTAAAGAGGAACTCAGGAACTTTTACTCTGAGGACATGTTAAATGAGACACTTTTTACTTTTACCTCAGTAGATTTTTACACCAAAACTTTGACTTCTACTTCAGTAAAATACCAGCAAAGTAACAGTACTTCTACTTGAGTAGGACATTCAAGTACTCTTTCCAGCCATTACCATCTCCTTCAGTTCAGCTGCCCCTCTGTCAGAGCCGGGCTGTGTGTGTTCATTGGTTTGTTTGTGTGTACGGTGCTTAGGTGAATTACGGTCTGCACTGTTTAGACTGCGGATCCCCAATCAGTGACAGACGGGTGGTGTGGTGTGCTGCACAAAATTCTATTGATAATTTGGTGGATGTGTGCAGAATTTATACATAGCCTAGGTGTATGATGCTATGAAAGTGAGTGTGTGCTTTGGAGGAAACAAAAGTTAGAGACTCTCATTACTGCCAGAAAGATCCTTAATGTTGGGAAACTTTGGGGCCGTCGAGAAAAACAATGTGTTTGGTTTTGCAGCTTCAGTGAACAAACACAAACCAACACCTGGGTAATGATGAAGTCTCCACATGCATTTAGAAATATGCAAGTTACTATAAATGTTTATTACATATTGCACACTGATGCACAGGCACGCACATTTGTATTACTATACTTGTGAGGACCTTCATTGACTACATTCATTCCTTAACCCCAAATCTTAACCCCTCACACCCACCCTTTTTTTTTCCAAACAGTATGACAATGTCACATACATATTCTGTATGTATTCTGAAACCCAAGACCTAATTTTTTAAGTCTGCACCATTACAACAAATCTAGATGTTTGTGCATAATTTTATACACATTTCCCTATAATTCAGCCTGACATGTTTGGTATCTTTGGAAACCGTAGGATCTTGAGCAGAATTTAAAATAAAGTTCTGTGGCCTTGGCCTTGAGGCATGTGGTTTTAACCTGAACCTAATCCTAAATCAAATCTGAACCCTAAACCAAAGTCCTAATCTTAAACTCGCCCCTTGTAGAGGTGAAGAGCAGCAAAATGTCCTCACTTTGGAGGAATTTTCTTCATCTTCCTATCCTTGTGAGGACATTTGGTAGAAATACAAGAACACACACACATACACACAAACACACACACAGACACAGTGAGTGAGAGGTGGTTACCATGGTATCCAGGCCAAGAGTCAGTAGCATGAGGAAGAAGATGATCGCCCAGAAAGGAGACAGGGGAAGTCTGGTCAGAGCCTCTGGATACACCACGAACGCTATGCCTGGACCTGATACACACACACACACACACACACACACACACACACAAGCATGAGCATGCACACATGATGTTCCAGATGCCCCACCACAGATAAAGCGCTGTGTTTCTGTGCACCACAGCGCTCTGTGTGGCCGGTCGCTGTGCAGTTTGGTATCTTACCTTCATCTGCCACCTTCTCTATTGGCACCTTCAACTCATGTGCCATGAAACCAATGACAGAGAAGATGACAAACCCAGCAAATATACTGGTGGCGCTGTTTGTACACGTCACTATAATAGTATCCCTGGAAGAAGAAAACAAAAAAAAACAGAGAAGGCAGTTAAACAAAACGGCATCTGCTTTAGTGGTTTTAACAGTACAGCAATAATCAGAACATGGTCTACACACTGATATTGTTGCTCTTTCATTTGGTACATAGACAACAGGTCTGCCTGTTGTGTGCAAGCATATGAGAGATCAAACAGCGCCCTCTAGTGACAGGAATAAAAACTGACAGGTCTAAAAGTTTTGGGAGTTTGGGAATTTTTTTTTTTTTAAATACATTTATCATTGACATTTCAGCAGTTCAGGGAATATTTCAACAAAAGCATAACCTATTTAAATCTCATCGTTTGACCACAACTTTTCAGGATTTTATTCATGAAATCTACAAAAATGTAGCCTAGATTTACATGAACTCTTAAAACATTAGCATTAACAGCAGAATTCATGATCTAACTACAGTTAACAAGCAGCTCTTCCAAATTATATTTGTTCCACTCGTAATTTGTTATCATGAAATAAGTATCTAGTGTAAATGCTGTACATACTACGCAAGGTAGGAAGTCTTATGGAAAACAAGGGTCATTAAACAATTTTGGCATCAAAGAACATCAGACGGACACCTCATATAAATAAAAAAAACAACAACAATGAAACCTTAAATCATTATAAAATTTTGGTGTGTTCCTAGTATTATATAGTGTCAGAGTATGTTTTGCTAACCACAGAAATGAATTTCTGCAGCTAGAGTGGATCTGTAGCTCCAAATCAGCTGACAGTTCTGGTTTCTTAACTCTCATGTGCGTACGGGAAAAGAAAGAAACACCATATCACTGGCTGCAAAACATCACCATGTTTATTACTGACATTTGTGCGTTACGGGCACAGATGTCATGTGTCTACGGCGACGGTTTCAGTGTGTTTGCCAGAAGCATGGTTTACCTGCTGTGTGTTTACCTGTAGCAGTTGTTGTGGAACTTGTTGTAGGAGGAGAGCGTGATGAGGCCGCCCCACGCTGCCGACAGAGAGAAGAAGATCTGGGTCGCCGCGTCCTTCCACACCTGACAGAGAAGAGCAGCGCAGGTCAAATACTGCAAATAACTCTTTGATTTTGGTTTTAAAGTCACAAAGAAATGAAAAACTACTTTTTCCTTGTCAGCTAATTCTCCATATCATAACGTACACCTGTTTTACAAAACATTTGCAACATTTTTATTTTCTCGTTTTTCTATACTAAGTCCCATTAGATTTACTTCCTGGAAAACTGTGTATTTTCAGTGGTTCCTTCATGTTGTACCAGTAGAACCATTAAAACCATAAAAAAAAAATGTGAACAACCCCCTGCAACTTCACAACTTTCAAAGTGACAGTGTCAACATGATGCGGTGGTGAAAATCTGTTTCCTTTTCTAAGACACCATGGTTGAGTCCCAGTGGCTGAATTGACACACACTGGCCACTTTATTAGGTACACCTATCTAGTACCGGCTGGTCATTTGTTGCTATAGCAACATTTATCATAAGGACCGAGGACTTGTGTGTTCAGATGCCCTTCTGCACACCACTGTTGTAAAGACTGTTACTGAAGCATTTGTTTGTTGTTGTTATTTGTTGTACTTTGTTTTTGATTGCTGTCTCTCTGTTTTCACGCTACAGAGTGTAGTGTGAAATTCCCAGGAGGGCAGCAGCTGTTTCTGAGCTGCTGAACCAACAGTCAGACGCTCAAAGTCTCTTTGATCACAAATCTCGCCCATTCTAATGTTTGGTCGAACAAAAACACTAAACCACTTCATCATGTCTGCATGTTTTATACGTTGAGTTACAGCCACATGATTCACTATCGCTAGGAGCAGGCTGTTTGTGTTAACAAGCAGGTGTACCTATAAAATGTGACTGTATTCGTTTTGAATAATACAAAATTTGTGAAGCTCGAGATTATGAACAAAGCATTTTTGAACTATTGAACTTTGGAACAGTCCCTCCCTGCGTTATCCTGAGTCACCAGGATCAGGTACCTTTGCATCGTTGAGTTTCTCCCACTTCGGGGTGATGAAGTAGAGGATGCCGTCTCCGGCGCCGGGCAGCGTCACGCCTCGGATCAGCAGGATGACCAGAACCACATAGGGAAACGTGGCGGTGAAATAAACCACCTGACCAGAGAGGAGAGATGGGATGAGAGTAAGGCAGGATTAGAACGAGAAGGAGAGGAAAAGAGAGAGAGAGGCACTGAAAAGGTGATGGATGTGGAGGAGGTGAAGGGATCAGAATCTTTTCTGGTTCCTTGTTTATTTAAACTTAACACTGGGTTTCCTTTAAGTGGTAATCCTCAAGATCCTGGCTTTGTTTACTTAGTTAATTTCTTGGATTTTAGACTTTTTTTTCCTCACCTAAATTTATTATGAGATTTTTCATCAAGATCTGACAGCAAAAGAGAGCTAAACATAGGTTTCACTCACATTTTGAGGCTGTAATGATTTAAAACACAGTGGAACAGATGTGAATATACTCAAAGTTTTGATGGTTGGAACTGTAGTATGAACACTGTCTTTTAGTTACAGCAAATTTACTTCTGTCTACATCTAGTTTACATTTCTCCCAATCATTTTGCAATGCATGCTGTATGTAATTTGTTTGTTTTTTTACATTTATTTTATAGTGTCAAACCTAGCTTGAAATGAACTGCTGTCTCGGCTAACAAAGACACCCTAAATAAAAATGTGAAGTTTTAGAGGCGACATGATTTTGAGGGATTATTTCCTGGAGGAGACTTCCAGTTCTTCCTGTGGGATAAAACTGATTTTTGACCAAACCAAATGTCTTCTTCTGAAGGAGGAAAAAGAGTGCTGATATCTGCAACTATGCTGACTGTGTGCAGAAACAGAGAGGAAGCTGGACCATTGGTACTAACTTAAAGGATAATTTTGTCAATTTTGGACCTATTTATAATTTGTCTCTTATATACCTGTAATACCTGTAGTACAGTATTGTCTCCAGAGTCAGCTGTCAGTTGAAACAGCTCCGTTGCCTCTTGCTGCTAATAATGATTCCAAACTGTTTGTCAAAATATCTCCAAAAAATCCGGTCTGTGAAAACGATACAGAGAGCGACCGACGTATTTCTCTCCACGGCCCGGAGCAGCAGCACCGCTTCCACCGTTTCCACTCAGCGGATCTTCTTCTACCGAACTCTACTGTTTACAATCTGACCTGACCGTCCAGAACCAGATCACTCCACCAGGAACCGCCTTTCACCCCACAGCGGTCTGTGCTGTGGCAGAGAAAAATAGTTCTGTGATTTCCTGAAGTGTGTGTAATGGAGGAACTGAGCCATGTTTCCTCTACAAACGGCTTTTTTGGAGATATTTTGACAAACAGTTTGGACTCATTGTTTCAACCGACAGCTGACTCTGGAGACAATATTGTCTGTGGGTCCAAGAACTACAGGGATGAAGAGACTCATTATATACAGGAACAAAATCACAGAACTTATCCTTTAACAAAACACCGGTGTTGTGCTTTAACTTTCCACTGTCCCTCATGTGGTTCCTTCCAGAGTGTCACTACATGCAGCAGAGCGGTGCATCTCACCTCCATCTCCTCTAGAGGGCGACACGCCACAAGAATTCAGTCTGAACAATAACTAACTCCTGTTTCCCTCCTGCTGGACGAAGGTGGGAACAGCAGGGAAAGAGGATGGAGGATTTGTTTCTGACAGATGTTTCTTTGTCAGTGTACCTTTCCTGATGACTTGATTCCTTTGGCCAGGGAGGCGTAGACGATGATCCAGGCCAGGAACAGACAGCCTGCTAACGGCCAGCGGATGTCTCCTGGGAATTCAATCCCTTTAGAGATGTGCAACACATTGTACCTGCGGGTGGGTGTTAAACAGCAACACTTAGCTTGAAAATTGATTAAATTCCAAACATTACACATCTACAAATCGTCATTGTCAGGTGAAAACCTCATAACTCATAATTTTGGTGATTTTCATGCTTTAACTTAAATTGAAGCATCACGCGCTCCTCTATGGGTTGAGGAAGTTCTACGACCTCTTGGGTCTATGAAACCCTTTCAAACCCCCATTGGCTAAACTGAAAAATACATGCCGGTCGAGCTAAAAACAAGGCTGATTTTCTGAAAGTTCCTGAAAAGTTAACATTTCAGAGATGCAAGGTTTTCACCTGAGGTATACATCAAGTGTGAGAGGCGAGACAGCAGAATGTAGGTAAACACAGAGAAAAATGCAACTGGGAGCTGTTAAAATAAAAAAAACAGCCATCTATTCTGTCCCAGAGAGCCAAACAGCAGTAACTGAAGGAGAAGTGAAACTGAGGAAAATGATTTCAAAGTTTTTCTTCCATCCTCAGACAGAAGTGGGCTGAGTATCACCAGAGGTGGAAATTAACAAAGTACATTTACTGAAGTATTGTGCTAAAGTACAGTTTTGATGTACTGGCACTTTGAGGTACTGGACTGGGTGAGACTTTCTACTTTTCCGCCATTACATTTATCTGACGGCTGGAGTTACTAGTTACTTTGCAGAATAAGGTTTTACACTCAAAACATACGATAAGCTCGTAAAATATGTTGCATTGTTAGAGTTTAAACTCCCCAACATTATATGGAGCAGTTAGACCGACAACATTAAAATACTTCTTACAGGTTAATGCTTCAATAATTTAACACTCTGAAAGAATGAGGACCTTTACTTTTGATACTCAAGTACATTTTACTGCTAATAACTAATATACTTTTACTTAAGCAACATTTTGAATGCAGTATTGGTGTATTGGTATTGCTAGTAAAGGATGTAAGTAACATTTACAGGTCTAAGTTTTGTTGATGTGGAATTTAAATCCTTTGGACATGTAAGACAGGGAAAAGTCTTTACTGCTGTTTGGTTTCTTGGCCAGAAGTCACAGTGTTTGTTTGTTTGTTTGTTTGGGATAATCATCACTTACTTGAAGTATTCCTCACTGGGGCTGACATAGGTCTTGTTCGGATCCACAGTCATGTTTAGCAGTTTAGTCAGGTTTCCCACAGCGTTGGCGGACAGACAGAAACTGGAGTTCTTTACGGAGGTGATGTTTCTGTCCCGCAGGATGCAGGTGTCTGTTCCAACCACAAACCAACACACATCAACAGGGGGAGACGGGCTCAGAGTGCTGCTGCACTGTGGGACACAGACGGGACTGACGCTACGACTGCAGTGTGGAAACTAAAACTGGAACTGCTCACCTCAGATTTACTCAGACTCACGATGGACACCGTTATCAAATACAGAGTCAGTTATAGAAATGACTCTGTATTTGATATCGGTGTCGATCACAGAGTCAGTTATAGAAATGATCCTCCTACCGCTCTACATTTTAGATCTATACTTTCAAAAAAAGAAACTAAGAAACCCTGCTTTTTAATTTTTATGCAGCCTACAAACGAAGCGAACGCCAGAAAGATCTTGACTTCAACTTATTCTATCATTATCCCACATGATCCACAATTTGTTTAAATATACATTCATAATGGTTTAGTAATGTCCCTGCCTGTGTTTTCCTTGTCTCTAGCGTCTTGCATTCTGTAATATTCTGCAGTTCGTTTGCCTTCAGATGGAGATAAAACTCTCACTGCTGCCTTACATTCAATACAGTTTATTCTATTACTGAATTACTGAAATTCAAGACAATATATTTCCCAAAATTGAGAATGACGTTCTTTTTTTTTTTTTTTTTACAAAGAATTACTGCACTTCACATAATTGTCACTCAGAGACTCAGAGAGATACAGACAGAGAGAGAGAGAGAGAGAGAGAGAGAGAGAGAGAGAGAGAGAGAGAGAGAGAAAGGGCTACATGTAAAACATAGAATCGCTTGCTTTTGTACATTCTCTTTAATAATTTTATCACAATTTTGATGTTCATATTTTATGCTTTATTTCTGTTGTCATTAGCAGATGTTTTTATTACCATTGTCTTTACTTTCCCTTTAATTATCTATCATTTTCCCCGATTTTGAAAATGGAAGAGAGAGACAGAGAGAGAGAGAGAGAGAGAGAGAGAGAGAGAGCGAGCGAGCGAGAGAGAGAGCAGCCGCAGTACTCAGTTCCTCCAGCAGGTGTCAGTCTCGGGCTCACTGCGGTACTGCAGCACAGCTGTACAGTAAATTTGTCAAGCAAGCAGTTTTTGTGCTGAATTCACAAAATTGCAAAAGGGGAATATCGCATGATCTGAATCGAATTTCAATATTTATTCGATGCAGTTCTGTGTCAAACGCCTCCGCTTCACTGCTCTTGTCAAAACATTATTTCTTTCTTTTTTTCTACATTTACATTTATAAAGCAGACCAATACAGATCAGTTGCATATTGCAGCTCCAGAAAAGAAAAAAAACTGCTTTAATCTCACATTATAAATGTCACTTATTAATCGAGAAGATGTCAGATATTTCCCTCCAGGTGTGATCTGTCAGACTGAGGCTCGAGCCGCAGTTTACCGGCCTGCTGCATCACCGGGAATAACACTCCAGCTCCAACAATAAACTGTTATCTGGTGAACGGCAGCACGCGGCAGAGAGCTTGGGGGTTTTCGTTCACCGGGGAGAGTGAGAACACGGAGAGCTGAACACCGCAGAGATCACAGGTCAGGATTCATTATACTGCAGGTTTGCAAGACACCTCAGCTGAGGAGCCATGACGCATTGCGCATTGTGGAGAGAGGTGCCTTTTGGTGTGTGTGTGTGTGTGTGTGTGTGTGTGTGTGTGTGTCTTACCTAAAAGCAGCATGTCTTTGTCCTTACATTCCACCGTGTTCCACTCATTCCTACAGTTAGCCCATGGCAGTGAGCCCTTCAACGAAGCGAACAGGTAGTACAGTGTCCAGCACATTATAATATTATAGTATATGGCTATCAAGACAGATATTATCAACATGGCAATCCCGCAACCTAAAATAAATAAATGAGAATGAAATATATAAATTACTCTTAAGCAAAGTAGAAGCGCGTGAGTATAAGAAATGAGGATTATTTGGGTATTAAATCTGATTATTTTTACAGTTTATTTTACAGTGGGGGTTCAGTCGGCGCAGGTTACCTTGCAGAGCTGGGATGGCTTTCCACACGGACACCGGGCCCTGGCTGGCAAACTGGCCCAGCGAGACCTCCAGCAAAAAGATTGGGATCCCGGCAATGCCCAACATTGTCAGGTAGGGGATCAAAAAAGCTCCTGCAATGGAAATGAAACGAATGAACCGCAAAGCCTGAAAAGTGACAAGAGTCCAAACAAAAACCAACGAGAATCCAAGGATGAAGCGTCAGATCATCTATTGATTTTGTCATTTAAGAAAAGAAAGCAGTCAGGTTTCTGTCTCCAGTCAACACACACAATCTGGATAATTACATTGATTTATGAATAAAAATCATAGCCAGGAATTTATCAAGAAATAGCTGAGGGCCTGGCTGAACAAATGACCCAGTAAGTAGGTTAAATAAAATAACAATAATAATAACAATACTACTACTACTACTACTACTACCAATAATAATAATAATAATAATTATTATTATTATTATTATTATTATACAGTTAAAGGTTACATATAAATTAGCTACAGTTTTATTATTCGTATTATTAGTATTATTATTAATAATAAACCTCCTATAAAAGTCCTATAATAATGTAAATACATATCTTCCAACATTTTTTAACCATATTGAGACATTTGTTTTTTCTTTCTTTTTTTTTTTTTTTTTTTATGACCAGATGGCTGGACCAGACTGCTTCAATGTTTCAATGTTTCAATGTTTTTTTTTTTTATGTGACTTTAATGATTGATCAATTCTGTGTCGGAATAAGTTTTTAATTCTCCCAACATCTTACCTCCACCATTTTGGAAGGCAAGATATGGAAACCTCCACACGTTCCCCAGTCCCACGGCATAGCCAACCATGGACAGAATAAAATCCAGTTTATTGGACCAGTTTCCCCTGGCCTTATTCTCATCTCCCCCCTCGTCATCATCGTCAGCCTGAGAAAAAAAAAAACAGCGCTGGTCATTTCAAAATGTCTCTGCATGGCTGAACTACACTCTGGCCTCTTTATTCCCTCTCCAGAATAAACCACAGCTTGATCACACTCAGTCCAACCCCAGTCAAAACGAAAATAAAAAATAAAATAAAACTGGGCTTGAAAGGTTAGAACCAGTTCTGTAGTGGAAGATCAAAGGACCACCACCAATATGAACAAAAATGCAACATATTTTCAGAAAAACATGAACTTGTTTTTTCCCTTAACAAACCCGTTCATCACATCAGGGGTTTGGAGCAAAAGAAAATGACATTTTCTGATTTTATGGCAGATCAAAAGCAAAACTTTAAATGATGGCATCTTTTTTTTTTTATTCAAAACCTAACATAGGCATTTCATACTCATTCATACTTTTACAAAGATTAAGATTCAGAAAATTCAATGAAAACTGAGTGCAGTTAGACCCTTTTCAACATAGGGGTTTTCACCTACGTCTTCTGGATTTTTACCTTTATTTTAATTTCGTTTATGGTTACAAATGCGATCTTTTCACGAAATAAAAATCAGATCAAATAGAGTTCAGTTTTATATATGTATATCCTATATATCAATTTTCTGCCAAGATGTCACTTAGCAGGCCCCTTCACACCGAGGCCTGCTGTGAATTTCACACCATCAATCTCATGTCAGACTAAAAAGGAGCTCAACTGTATTCCGCAAAATAAAACAGGTGAACAAAAGGGAAAACTAACGTGGATCCAACTGCTGCAGCTGCCTGAGCAAATTCAAAATGTGACAGTATGAATATTCAGATTCATAAACAGCTCGGTCCTGTTTCCTTTTTTCCTTTTGATTGTGCGCCACGGGGAAAGGGAGATGGGAGCGTGTGTGCGAAAATGTGTGTGTGTGTGAGAGAGAGATGGAGAGAGAGAGAGAGAGAGAGAGAGAGAGAGAGAGAGGGTTGGAGATTGGGGGGTGGGGGGGGGGGGTTGCTGAGGCTTATCTATGGAACACACCGGACAGGCGCGCGCGCAGAGGGGAGGAGAGGAATGCCCTCGCGGGGATTGGAAACAATCCGCAGCCTTATGTAACACATTACTGTATCACAGCGGCCCACCGGGCCCCGGACGGTACCGGGCCCGTCTGAGACTAATTTGATCCTGCAGTTTTTTGTTTTTTTTTTCATCTTTATAACTGAAAACAAAGACCAAGCAGAGACAAGAAAATCACCTAAAATCAATTTATCAGCCCTAAAACGAAAAGTGTAATTCACTTAGTTCACTCTGAGCTGACTGGAGATCTAATAATTCATCACATCGATCAGATAATAATAACGTATTGACAGTTATCAGCAATCCAGCTCCACTTTATCTCAGGAAATTTAGCTGATATCAGCGAGTTTACAAGTTTTGCTGGTAAATCATTCTGGTGCAGCAGACTTTCCCATACAGACTGCAGACTGACAGCAGAGGGAACCCTGGACAGCACGAGGCAGGACAGGGACGCCAAATAGCTTCTATACTCAGGATCCAGAAGTTGCAGTATGCATTACACGCAATAATTCAGCACTTGTGGTTGGCTGCCACTCATACACTAGAGCCTCTTCACAGGCGGACGGTTTACTGCAGAATACACACACACACATCCAGGCCTACCTGCATGCAGCAGATGTGTTAAATGAACCACTGCTTCGTCCTAACATCCGTCCAGCCTGTGCGGCCTGAGCTCACGTGCAGCCGCTGTGCCAAAAATTCAATTTCCCCTAAAAATGCGTTTCCCCTGGCGGTGCGTCACGCCACGCCAGGAAAACACACACAAAAAAAAAATCATTTCTTTTTTTTGTGTGTTGTCTGATTTTTCACACAGAAAAAATAAGGCTCTGAAAACATTTCATGGGATTACAAAGACTGAAAGAAACCCAGGTGCCTCATAATGATCACGCTTGTTTTTGATCGGATTATTTCAAGCCACAAGCTCCAGTGATTCTACATGGAAGCTGCCAGGCTCCACATTAGTCTGCTTGTCATTTATTAAGCGCATTTCCCCCCCATCATAATTACCTCGTGCAATGGACAAAAACAACACACCGCCAGGGGAAACACATTTTTCAGCGGGTACAGTTTTGGCACAGCAGCAGCAGCTAACACGCATGCCTCCATCACACCGCGCTGATCTAAAGCTCCGGGTGCCTCTGAAAGCTCCCGGGGGTTTCTGCTCCCCAGGCAGCCGGCAGCAGGTCGCTCCAGTCAGCTGTCTTATCAGAGAGAGAGACGGCATTATCCGTATCGCACCTAATTCCAGTGCAGCGTCTCCATGCAGCTGCTCTCTGCTCAGCCGCTCCGGTGTGGAAACGGTTCATTTAGCTGACTTACCCCCGCCACGGCGCCGGGCTGAACAGACGTGTTCCCATCTGTTCCCAGTATGATGGTGGTCTGGCTCATGGCCGTCCAGTTGCCCGAGGTGTTGTTTTGCTCCGCGGTGGCCCGGAGCGGGTCGCCGTACTGGACAGACCCCGCCCGGGCCTGAGCGGCGGCCGAACCGGCGGAATCCTTCCGGAAGGCCGAGTTGGCAGCCACGGATCCAGGCACCGCCGGTGCGGCGCTTTTAAACGTCCCATAGACTTTATTAGTCTCCGGGTCTCCCGGTTTATTTTCCGTGGGACAAAAAGTTTTGCTCTCGTTGCACGGAGGCGGCGGTTGAGGCGCCGGGTGCGCGTGAGGGGCCGGCGGTTGGCACGGGGCGTTCTCCGGTTTGTTTGCTGTAAGTCCCGCGGCTCCGTCGGGCTGCTGTGACGGGATGTAGCCGGTAGGAGCGACGGCGCCGGCCGGCTGTTTGGCCATGTCTCTCTGGTCAGAGAAATCCTGGAACATGGGAGTGACAGATCAGCAAAACAAACGGCGGCAGAGCGACAGAAACCGGCTGCAGTCCATCTCTCCCGTTACACTAACAACCAACACGATGAATCCCCTTTTAAAAAGCCGCACCGGGAGTTTCTGTAACGTTTTAGCGGCTCTTTCTGCAGCATGTTCTGGCTCTGCTGGTCTATAGTTTCAGCTCACAGTCTACCGGGTGTGTGTGTGTGTGTGTGTGTGTGTGTATGTGTGTGTGTGTGTGTGTTGGAGGGGGGGGGTTTGCTTCTCCCGTTCTCCGTTTCTGCAAGATTCTTTAATTTTACGCCCCATTTCCCCCCCATGTCATTCAGCCCCACACATCCACTGATTTTATGGGCAATAGACAAGCTGCCGGTCTCTCGGCAGCTCTCTCCCCTCTCCCCGGCAGGCATGCACGATCACCGGCGTTACAGCAGTGAGCGGACCCGGGGCGGAATTACAAATGACTCCCTGCAATTTAGCTGTGAGGGGGGGAAAGCAACCAGAAAAAGCAACGAGATTCTAAAAAAAAAAAAAAGCATGGGTAAAATAAAAAAAGAAGAAGAAAAAATCAGCCGATTGTTTTTTTTTTATGTGAAACACATGCTTATGCTGTTAATTAGTGGAAAAAAGGAAGTGCGCCTGGCTATAATTGTTTCTCTGTTTAATATAAAACGAATAAATTCAAATTAATGGGATACGGTGGAAGGAAATTAACCGTTTTTGTTTTTTTAATCCATTGCAACTTTAAATACAAGCAGCTGAGAGTGAGAACAGGCTATAATATGTCAGCAGCGACCGAACGAAGTAGGAGTAAAGTGAGCAAAGTTTGGACGCGGAGCCGCAGCTGCAGTTCAGCACCGCGGACAGCGCGCGCAATCCCGGATACTTTCCAGTGGGTATATAAAAAAAAAGAAAAAAAAAAAAAAGCCAAAAACGCACGAAAATAGCTCGGAACTAAGTGAATAAGAAAGCTGAAACGGCCGGTAGAAAAAGCATAGAAAGTGTGTGGCCGGGCACTTACCATGTTTGTGCAGAGGCGCGCTCAGCGGCTGGAAACAGCTGGAAAGACGACAGAGGAGTGGAAGCGGAGCGGCTTAGTGCAAAGCTTTCTATAGCGCCGTGGGAAAGAGCGGGCTTTGCGTCAGTGCGGAGCAAGGTGCCCTTCGCTTGACATTTTCTTGATAATAGGAGTTTGATAAATCATTGGCCTTGGATTCGGATTTTTAAAGGGGACACCGGAGCCAAGACGACGAGGGCGTGTGTGTGTGTGTGTGTGTGTGTGTGTGTGCGTGCGTTAATGGTCACGCCGTTTGTGCGTGCGTGCGTGCCGGACCGACTCTTTCCAAAGCTGATTAATACACTTGTCTCCTGGGATGTGTAGGATACACACACACACACACACACACGTGCGTACACACACACACACAGCTCGTTTTGAGGAAGGATTTCCAGGTATTTTATTGGAGGAGATCTGCTGTATCAGATTGGTATTTGGGTCTAAATAATATTTGCTCGGTGCTGAGTGGAGTTTCTCTGTTACAGTTACAGTTACAGTCCTTAAGGGAAACAGCCTATTCATTTATAGAAAGACTTTCAATAATTTCATGTGTCTTTACAGGCCGTGGTGCGGCATGCAGGCCTGTCTGCGGGTACAGCTGCAGAAACAGGACTATAAAACCCAGAGAGCGCTTTAGTTGCAGAAGTGTTTATTAAAACCGTTATATGACATTATGAAGCGTGAGATCGGCGTCCACTATTGACCCATTTACACATATTAGTTGTGGAAATCGTATGGCAAAAAACTGCAGAGTGTTAGAAAACTATCGGCTAAAAACGGCCTGAACTATATATAGCTTTTCCACTTGGAAGGATTTACGCACAGCGCGCTGCGGGCTCTATACGTTCCTCCGTGCGTCACCGATAGCAGCATTGATCAAGTTCAAAAAACGTGGGCGAGGTCTTCATGAAACTACTCATTTGTTAAAGTCTTACGCAAGGAGCTGGCCTTTTTTTTCTATACAATCACGTGTGTACCGAGGAACCGGAGCCAGCGACTATATAGCAGCCTATACTGGAAGCTGTGGAAGTTGGGGGGGGGGGGGAAACGGTGCCATAGCTGTCCTGTCCTAAAACACTGCATTGCGCATAAGACTGTACAACTTTCCCTTTAAACGGATCTTCTACATCCAAGTCCTGTATGTGGAAATCTAAAAGAAACTAATAAAAGCACGCGGGGCTTCTTTTCCCTCGTTAATTAAGGACAAATTGTTAATTATAAAACAGTGTCTTTATTGCGTCTACACACGAATAGGCCAAACTCCCATATAGACTGATAGCCTACTCAGTGTGTGGTGCAGGAAGTGAATGCAGCACGCAGCAGCACACGCACACACAAAAAGACACACACACACACACGCACGCACATGCACACGCAGATACAAGGGGGTTGGATTTCAGGATTTCATATAAGAATATATGGCAGTATTGAGAACTTTAGGCCTTTTTGGCAGTAATTTAAATATTAATGTACTAACCAATCGTATATACCGGCACTTAGACTATGTGTCACTTAGCAACCATTTTGTTTAGCTAGGTGGAAGAATAACATTTAATTATTAGGCGATTATTTGCCTATTAAAGTGTTAATTTAATAATTAATGCTGAAATCTAAACCTCTTTGTTTAGCTATAGCCTACTGTTCAAAAGCTGTAGTGCTAGGCAAAAGAATAACATGAATCAGTCTATTAATGTGGTATAAAAATAAAAGATTTCTTAAAGATTTGCTAATTTTTTTTTATTAAAACGTGCGTTAACGCCGTTTTAATAAAAATGTACAAATGACAAAATATAGTCTAGTTCTCAACTTTGGACAAAAGCGTCTGTTAAATGACATGATGTAAAGTAATGTAATGTAAAGGCGGTGAGTCGGATCCTGCACTGACTTCAGGTCAGCTCAGAATGGTTTCAGCCAGTCCCTCAACGCCTCTCAGCTGTTCTCAGATCAGCGTGACCCGCGGCCCGTCGAGCCTTACCGTTGAAACCAGTGGTTAACGGGACCCACCGAGTCATCACGGGGAGGACTGGCCCACTTTTGGCCCGTTCACTTGCTATGCGCGGCGCGCTCCCTCCGCTTGTAAATCTACGTCCGTTCCAGATAAGAGGCTGACGCGCGTGTATTAGCCGGCCGCCTTGGCTTTAATTACATTGTCAACAGAGAATAATTGTAATTGATTTCTGCTGCTCTTCCCGAGTCCGCTGAACACACGGACTGACAGCCCGCCCCGCTCACACACACACACACACACGCACGCACGCACACACACACACGGGCTACATCCAGCTTTCATCCACATGAGCCATTTAACAAAAAGATTTCATAAAAAGTAGCGGAAAATTGTCCTTTAAGGTTTTACCACACTCACAGAAAAAAAAAGGTACCGAGTCGCCTCCTCTGTCGCTGAGGCTGCAGCACTGCACGAGCCTCCAGATCCCTTCAGAGAGGTTCTCTACAGCACCACGTTCACATGGTTCCACAGGACCCTGGTGGTTATGAAGAACCGTTTAAGGATGCATGACATGTCCCAAATCAGGATAAAATTACCTTTTAAAGACCACTGGGTTCTTAGTTATGATTTGCCAGTTTTATTCATTTTGACAAATCAGAGGCTCCTTGGGTCGTGACAGAACCACGAACCAAACCGAGGAACCCTGGAGGAACCCTCGTTTTTCTGTTTGAAAGTCATTTGGGTCTAAACAATACACAAGACCTCAACGCTTCTGTGCACACGATTTTGGCCACGTGATTTCAGGTTTGATCACCAGGGTTGGAATCTCAGTCTTCAAGTTTTCCGGTGGGACATTTTATCCGCAGCAGGCCTGGAAGCCTTCGGTTTACTGCAGGATCCGTGCTGCCGAGCTGCGCCTGTATCTCCTGCTCGTTAATTACATGAGCCAGTCTAATTAATGGATCACTCCCACTGTCGCCTGCATGATAAGATCCGCATCCAGCTGAGGTCAGCCCGGGGCCCACGCCTCGCTTCAGCTTCATCATCATCATCATCATCATCAGTCCTGGCTTGCAGGCCCGTCACACCACAATCCGTGTTCTGGAAACAATTCGTGTAATTGCTTCAGCAAGAGCACTTAAAATGTCTTCTATTTATTATTATTATTATTATTATTATTATTATTATCATATTGCTGCTATTATTTTTAAAAAATGAAGCAAATCGATCTCTGCTTGGCTATTAATTTTATTTTTGGATACTTTTGGGACATTTTGTGTTTCAGAACTTTTTGTTAGGCAAATAGAGTCTATGGGTCACATGAAATAAATAAATGAAAATTAATATAGATAAGGCTGCCGAGCTTATTGCATCTGTTCCGAAAACTCTGCTGTTCAACTATAATCCAAACCTGTCTCACATCGTCTGCCATGTCATTTTAAAACATTTAGTAGCCTAATTTATAACATTTTGTTATAAAAACTTGTATTAGACAGTTTTAATGAGATTCATTTACCACATTGACTCTGGATCTGTACCTTGCGACAGCGATGAAAACGCTCCACGTCAGGCTTACCAAACGGACTATTTAATAAAAAGAGACAGAAGTTTTACTTTTTACGTTATAGATCTTTATGTGCCTCAGAAAATGAATGGCTGCCAATGAGAGACATGTTAAGATCGTTCATTTCTTGATTCTAAACCCAGATGGTTCATTCAAAATGGTAAAAAAAAAAAAAAAAAAAAAAATAGACTTTCAGGTTTTCAAACGCTGCTAAATCACACCTTGATGGCATTTCAACTTTTTCAGCGTGTTAGCTTTTTTCTTCTCAGTTAAAGCAATGATAAAATGCATTATGCGTGACATACACTCAATGAGGGCCACTTACTCTTCATGAAGTACACTGATGAAGTGAGTCCAGGCAAAAGCCATTATCCCTTATTGATTCCCCTTATTAAATCTATACCAATCACAAAGGAGGAGATGTAGATACAGAGAAGCAGACGAGTTACAGAAGACTTTTTAAGCTTTGAGACAATTGACATGTGGATTGTGAAAGGGGATGCAACTCTATCAGAAAGATATCCCTAATATTTTGTCCATTCAGTATATATATAACCAATAGCAGCGACAGAACATGTCAAACAGCAGTAAAACATCTGGAAATATCTGCTATTTGCCATGAATTTAACCTTTTAGCCTTTCAAACGGAAGTTCACGTTTTTCTTGTGAATCCATACACTGCTATTTGATAGCATTAAGCAGACCAGACTATGTTAATAGAAAAATGGCAGAGGACATAGAAGAAGTAGGCATCTATCAGGAGAGGTGACTGTCAAATCACCAATAAAACAGGCAGCCAAGCCCACAGTCTGCTCCTCCCCCTCACAGATCACTACTCTGTCCCCAAGTTCAGGATTCATCATCTCAGGGAGAAACGGAAAAGTCTTTAATTGTAAGCAGGGCTGCTCAGTGAAGTATGTAAAGAGGCTTTAGTCAGCCTTTTTAAAGCTTAAAATTCATTTCGCATTGTCCCAGTAAACTCATGGAAGATGGATGACGCCCCCGGTGAGATCCCACACAGCTCAAAGTAGGACAATAAGGGGAATGTGGAGGGACGATTAAGGGAAATGCTTTGCAAAAACACAAAATCTTTCTTTAAAAAAAGGAGAGTTGGCAGTCCATTCCCCTTGGTGATTTTTCTTTATCGAGATGATTTGATCCAGCAGGGACGTGTGGGTTAGAATAAAGGGTGAAAATCGTCTCAAATATTACACCATCTCTGGGCACCAAACACATTTCCTATTGTATACAGGCTTAATGAATAAATACACTCACAAAGAGACCAATTCATACAATATTATGGGTTTTTATTACAAGGCACAGAAATCACATTTGAAACATCAAAGCCCTGTGTTTAACTCTATCCTACTGCCACAGTCTGCCAATGCATGACTGGTCAATAAAAAGACCTTCTAGTAAAACCGGCCTGTATTTCCTTACATCTACTTTAACAGTCCTCTGGTTTAAATGTCCTCTTTGCTTTGGCTGTCAGCCGGATGCAATTTCAACGACAGCAAAAGAGTCCCGACTCTTCCTGCTGATGAAACGCTGATCTGTGATCAGCAGCCGTGTGACGGCCGACGTTACTGCAGGCTGTAAGTCTGCTTTCTGTCTCGGAGGTCAAAGGTGACCAATAGGGAGCGAGGGTCCTTCTTGTTTTTACGCACGGTGATCTTCCCCCGAAGCTCCTCCCCTAAAGAAGAAGGACAGAGAGTAATCAGTTAGCAGCTCATTTTACATTTTACATCAGGGATGAGCGACTCTATGCACCACGGAGGGCCGAGACTCTGCAGGTTTTCCATCCAACCAAACACTACAGCAGCTGATTTCACTGGTTAAAGACAAGTGCTTGTATAGGCTGTAACACCAAAGGAATGCATTACTGAAAATTGCAATCACTGTCGATTGACTTAAATTGCCATAAACTGGAAATACAAAGGCCATACAGTCATACATTTTCATCTTCACCTTCACATCTCTAAGTCACAAACATCCTCTGCAATCTGAGCGTCTGACCTGCAAATGGTTTACAGGAAATTAGACATAAATGATATGATGAACTGACTCCAAGGGCTTTCTTCATGTACAAAGTAAAGAAGTAAATGTGTGGAGTCACTCTACTGTCATTCATTTGATTTCCCACTGATGATCAGTCTCGCTGTACCTGGTTTGAACTTCCATACCTTATTTCCACTGACTTTCTTTATTTGCACTGACTTTCTTTATTTGCACTGACTTTTAAAAAAAAAACACTAAACCCCAAAGGGTAGAAAACAAATTCAGCGAGTCAGACGTCGAACAGTAGGTTAAAACTACAGTCACATAAAAGGAGAAATGAATAATAGTTTCCTGCTTCCCACAGCAATACAGTACTGCTGAGATCATGCTTCTGCACTGGTGCGCAGCGTGTGGCAGCGTGAGCAGAGACGCACTGACGCATATAGAAATGATGATGTGTGTAGGGGCAATGTGTTTTAATGTATGTTAATAAGCAAGATTGTGCGCGTGCGAGTGTGTGTGTGTGTGTGTGTGTGTGTGTGTGTGTGTGTGTGGGTGTGTGTGTGTGTATGAAAGCGGACACACACCAGGACACATATCCAGATGGCAGGGAGAATCACGAGTTTTTACAGTATGATGCGTGAGCGAACGGGAGGCCGGGAAGAGACGGAGACGATTATGACGCGTAATCACTTTGATTAACTTCACGTTTGACTGCTGGGGGTAAATGAATGTTTATCCAAACGGCAAACAAGCATCCTCTCATAACCCCCCCCCACCACCACCCCCCGCCCCCCTCCTCTGCCAAGCATTCCTCATCGCTGGAGGTTAGAGGAGGACGGGTGCGAGAAAATGCTGACTGTGGCGCTTTCTCCAGCGAAGCGTCCGCCATCGCCGCTGTCACGTACGTCGGAGCCGTTACCATGCCGACGCTGTCACTGAGGACTTTGCCGCTGGCGCCACACTCCGGGTTTGTCACTCCATTACAGAAGAAGCCAAACAGCCGCAGCAATCACATTGCGTGTGTGTGTGTGTGCGCGTTGCAAAAATGAAAACCTGAGTGTAACAAACGAACGAGACTTAAACTGTGTAATTCCAAAAGGTACATAACATCATTACAAGTTACAGTTCAGATTTGGGTGCTGAACAAAAACAAAGTTCTTCTGCTGGTGAGGTGCCAGAACCCATCCTTCTTCCTCCTATGTTGGCTGAGAAGACTGAAGGAACAGTATATTTAGCAAATAAACCCTCAGAGCCTCGGCCAGGAGCTTTTAATTACTGCCAACCAGGTAAAGAACGGTTGCAAGGCAGCAAAACAACGCAGTTCGTCGTGATGCGAGTATAAAACAGATTCTGCCGTCGCCCACTCAGTCACAAACCTAATGAACTGGGTCAATGGTAGACACCATGCAAGACAAGCCAACTGTCACTGAAAAGGTCACTAAGAAGGAGGGGAAGACGGTTATGCTTGGTTTGTGCTTCCTCTGTGGGCAGAAAGTCTGCGTACCTTGGCATTCATGCTTCTCACGCTCGTCATGACAACTGTGCACCTGAAAACTCGAGTGTTTTAGTGTTGCTGAAGGAAAATTCAGCTCTCCACACCCCAGACAAGGAAAGAATATAATATAATATAATATAATTCAGGTGGTGCTCGACCTCACGCGCGACTCCAGAAAACAGCCAACACAGCTAGTCGTTTTGGCTGCAATTTTCTGTTTCCATGTGAAGTACAAAGCAAATGTCACCTTTGAGATACTTGGGTCCTGTTCGATTTCTGTCTGCACTCCCTTGACAGTCCTCTGAGACAAAACAAGAAGGATCTATCTGTCTATTGGGAAAAAAGGCCAGTTGGAGACAGCTCCCTATTGATTGAGCTACCCATTCACTCACCAGAGTGGGACAAGGAGCTACTATTTTGCATCAACGCCTCCTCGGTAGATGTACTGGAGCCTGCTGCTCAAGGGACACAGTCGCAGATTGCACTCAAACTCAAGTTTGGCAAAAGGCTGAAAAAAGGTCAAAGGAATAATTGCTTGACCTGCAGTAACCTTTTGATAAAACACAACCCCTACAAAAAGAAATAAGAAAGGTTTGGGATCAAGGACTTTTACCCTCATAAAACAAACTTTGCAGCAAACTGCGCAGCTAATTCTTCACTTTTATAGTACAGAAACATACAAACCACCGACGACGTCTACGTTCAGACTGCGACACCACTGCTGTAATCAGTCAGTCCATGCTCCCTATGGAAGAGGGCCTCGGTGCCTTCAGTAAACTGGCCACTCAGGGGTTGAGAGAAAGAGTTAACCATGTGTGGAAATGAGTGGGGGGAATGGAGCTGGTCTTTCACTGGGGTGTCGTACATCAACATGCCAGTATCATTAGCCACAACCGGTCCCACAGAAACAGCCCATCTCAGCCCAGTGCAGCCAGTCGCCGCCATTCCCCATGAAATTACACCGGCAACACATTACATACTCCTCGCATTTCTGATTAATCTAAAGTGTTGTCATTTACATTTCAAGCATTTAGCTGACACTCTTTTCCGGAACGCAATACAGTGAGTGCAAGAGTAGAGTACGCTGAAATTCCTTATTATATGCAACCAATAGTAAGGAGTGCAAGAATCAGCGCTTTAGTACCCTGATGGTGGATTTAACAAATCACTCCAGTGTCCCTATGATGATCATTCGGGATGGGACGATGTATCGAAAATATTTCGCAATACAAAAATGTGACAATATGTATCATGGGGCAGAAAAATGAATCACGATATTAGCTCCATTTTATTCTGCTGTATTATTGTCACTTTGCGATGACATTTTTAAATTGTTGTTCACATTCTCGCTATCGCTAGAAAGATTTGTGGCTCAGAAAAAAACATAATTGTGCAGAGTCAGACTTTGTTGTCACTGAACTTTTATTTATTACATCGTACCGTGGTTAGATGATAGATAAGCATATTGTCCCATCCCTAAGGTTCCCAGGGATCCATTTGCTGTCCTCTAAATCACAAAAATCAAGCCCAACTCTGATAAGAACTTCAAACTGGGGCAACTAACTTCCACATTTGACCGTCTCCCTGGCACCGCAATGATGCTCACTGCAGCATTTCAGTCTTGTCTCTCTGCCATCCTCCCTTTATTTCTGATCTACCTCTCACATCCTCTCTTCCCTTGGCCCGTGCATTTTTATTCTCAAGCCTCTCTCGTCCGGTTGGGAGGTGAGCGGCGGGGTTGACGGGCTGTATGTCCGGAGCACCTGTCCACAGACACAGAGCCGGCCCGTGTTTTGAATTACAGCCCGACGCAGCTAGTTCAGCCGAGGCTTTGCGCGGCCATCGCTCTCGACACCTCAAGGACCTTCAGAGTTCAAAAAGAGAGCGGGGCGAGGGAGGGGAGGAGGGGTTTAAAGTGAGCCAGAACAGGTGAGGGAGGGAGAGAGAGCGGGATGGGACCTGGCGAGCGAGAGGAAGAGGAGGGGTACTGGCGGCGAAATCGGAAGAAGAGGAAGAGTCACGACAGGAGGCGGGAACGACTCCCTGACCAATGAAACTCCTGACAAACTCGCACGCCCACATTTCAGCTGCCGTGAGTGGCGCTTGGCACCGATAACCAGGCCACCGGCTCACCTCGAGGATCATGGGACTTTCTTGCAACAAAGTGTGACCTCGTTTCTCCAGTGAACATTAAGTAGGTAAAAC
Organism: Centroberyx affinis; assembly: GCF_046629955.1. Taxonomy (NCBI): domain Eukaryota; kingdom Metazoa; phylum Chordata; class Actinopteri; order Beryciformes; family Berycidae; genus Centroberyx; species Centroberyx affinis. The sequence continues at coordinate 339,366 of NW_027280927.1, forward strand.
TGTGAAGAAGGGGGAGGTTGTTAAGAACATCCAATGAAGGACCCTCCTCTTCAATACGCCAGCTACAAAAACACAGCAGAGCATGACAAATGATGCAGTGTTTAATTTATTAAGCTGCCAGCCAGGAGTATTTGCAGAGATGTTTTGTTCCGGCCTGCTGCATGCGTTTTCTCTCTTCCGCCAGCACCTCCCATAGAATCTCAGCCTCAGAGTTAATTACTGCACTCGTACAAACACATCAAATAGGCTTCTGTCTCCGCCACAATAAATCACCAGAGACAGAGCCTGTATTAAAAACAAACCACTGGATGTTTACGCCCTTCCCTCACTACAGTGGATCAAAGCTGAAGGTGCTTCACTCTGTAAAGAAAGAGGAGGAGAGGCCAGTGTGTGTGTGTGTGTGTGAGCAAGAGAGAGAGAGAGAGAGAGAGAGAGAGAGAGACAGAAGAGGAGTTTTGTCATCTTCAAGGTGACTCTGGAAAGTTTTCTCCCCTCGCACACAGCCAGAGGGGAATGTGTAGCATAAGAGTATGCAAGTGCGCATGTGAGTTTGTTTGAGTGTGTAAATGAGCAGTGTGTATGTGTGTGTGTATGTTGTAAAGTATACCATAGGAGTGGAGAAGGCAGCCAGTGGATGCTGTTAAAAACTCTCATTTCTGGTTTACTGCCCCAGGAGGAGGCTTGGGAGCGTCAGGGAGCCGGGGCGGAGCGAGCACATCAGCAACCTGCCGCCCCCCATCGCTCACTCCCTCCCGCCCGCCTTCGATCACTTCTTCCTGTTAACTTTTCTAACGCCGCTCATACTGCTGAGGTCTCAACCTTAAATGACACGGGGTTGACTGAAGCTGGGGACAGATTCCACGTTTTCCAAGCTCGATATTGGCAGCAATTTCAGATCGGGCCGAGTGTGTGGTTGTCCAACGTAGTCCAGGGTAGTTCAGGGTAGTCCAAGGTAGTCCGGGGTAGTCTGGGGTAGTTTGGGTAGTCCAGGGTAGTTCAGAGTAGTCCAGGGTAGTCCAGAGTAGTCTAGGGTAGTTAGTTCAGAGTAGTCTAGGGTAGTTCAGGGTAGTCTAGGGTAGTTAAGAGTAGTCCAGGGTAGTTCAGGGTAGTCGAGGGTAGTTCAGAGTAGTCGAGGGTAGTTCAGAGTAGTCCAGGGTAGTTCAGGGTAGTCCAGGGTAGTTCAGAGTAGTCCAGGGTAGTTTGTGGTAGTCCAGGGTAGTTCAGGGTAGTTCAGGGTAGTCCGGGGTAGTTTGTGGTAGTCCAGGGTAGTCCAGGGTAGTTCAGGGTAGTTCAGGGTAGTCCAGGGTAGTTTGGGATAGTTTGGGGTAGTTCAGCGGAGTTGTGTAGTAAAGTCGCAGCTGTAATCGTTATGTGCGTTGGAGTCTCTTATGATCCCAATAGGGAATGATTAAATCAAACATGTTTGATATTATCGGGGCTAGTCTTTGCGTAATCCTGTGGTGTGTGCCCTTCAAAGACTCATATCTTAACAGGAATTTTCAATAGCCAATGAAATTTAGTGCACGACAGACCAAGGAAGAGGAGAAAAATACAGAAGTGTAAACACAAGATCCAACGTGTGCGATGGCTGAGCCAGGAAAGAAAAAGAAACATGAATGATGTGTTCTCAGTCTTTTTCCATGCAAATCGCAGCACAAACCACAATTGTTGCAAGTCATATGGGCTGCATGTTTGTTTTGGTATCAAAATATTGTGGAAAAATACATTCTCGTGAGAGAACTGCATCTGCTTATTCTAAGTCTTTTGTATACAGTTTATGGTCTTTAGAATTGTGCTCCTCAAAGATAGTCATTATGTGCATCACAAGAGACTGAAAATGTACAAATCTCAATGTGCACTGCTCAATCTTTCCATTGTAGCTTATGATTGGAAATATCTTTAAATGTGTCCACAGCTTAAATCAACAATGGCTGATGCTGAACCTGGGTTGGCAAGACGTATGTGTGTGTGTGTGTGTGTGTGTGTATGTGTGTGTATGCATGTGTCTTGGCTCATGTTCATGCTGTAACATGTCACTATGCCCCCATATTACCCCTGGAGCACCACAGCAGATGCTCTGCTGGTTGTAAAATCAGCACAAGGTTAATCATAGAAAGAGAGAGAGAGAGAGAGAGAAAGGAACTAAAAGAGAAACTGTTTACAAGGCGAATGTGTGTGTGTGTGTGTGTGTGTGTGTGCATCTGTTGCACTAACAGTCTCTTAATAGACATTCTATTTCACACACTTCAATAGTCTTGCATTTGGATCAGTCACAACATGACATGAATGATGGATTTTTTATTGTACTGGAAAAGTGGAGTGGTTATGCACCAGCATAAACTCTACATAAAAAGTAAATGCCTTAAGTATGCAGGGAGCTGTGGTGAGGGCTACTGCAGACGGCAGTTCTGCATGACGGTGGTGTATGTGTGCATGTATCAGGGTCAGAAATGAACAGGGCCACTGTACTGTAGGTGACCGGGTGACCTGTTCTTTCCAGTGAGAGAAAAATGGAGCGGATTTTGATCAGAAATACCACTGCGCCAACAAAAAGTAAACCAACCAATACAGTAAAAAACGCAACAATGGAGGGTGAAGATGGACTGGTTGGGTCGGTCTTCTGTAAGGCCTGCTGCCGGGTTCCAGCAGTGGGAAAGAAGTTAAAACAAATCTCAGTGGTACAAATTGAGTGTTTATTTTGCAAAATGCAAAATGTATGATTTCATAGGAAAAAAGGTCCAGAATGCCCCTAAGAATCAGATCAAGCGGGTGTAAAAGGTAATTTCTTACCTTGCTCTGTGTGTGTGTGTGTGTGTGTGTGCTAGGAGCTGTTCCAGTGATAGTGAGTGATGATAGTGTGACCGCGGGCTAACGCGTGCCTTACTGGGAAAGGAAGTCATCCAGAGCGAAACACACAAAAGCGCTCGACTAAAACCCTTTCCATTTGCTTGCTGGGAAAATGGGCAAGTGTGTGCGTGTCGATACGCGCGCGAACGCACACGGGCGAATCGACAGAAATGTAAACCCGTGAAAGCTTAAACGCATTTGTGCACTTACACACAAAGAGGGACCCCCCCCCCACACACACACACACAGGTTTAAGGTAAATGAAGGAGGGGACAAACCGTCAGCAGATGCTTCTGTACCAGATCGCTGAATAAAATCTGTCTGTTTGGCTCTGCGGTATTTCGCACAGTTCTGCCCCCCTGTGTTAGCATACCGGCCGTACTCAGCGCGGCTCGGGGGCAGCGGGGCCCCCGGCTGCCGTTATCTGACCCCGGGCGGGACGGGAAGCCTGCGATAGCGTTCGAGCAGCGTCAGGAGGTTTTGACGTTCTTATCGGAGCCGCGGGCTGAGGGCCCCCGCCGCGCGTCAAGGCCCCCCTCCCCTCCCTCTCCAGGTCATTTATTACAGTAGGCTCCATCTGATATCCGGGGGCCGAGGAGTGGACAGCCGGCCGCCGGGCCCATCCATCCCCGCATCAGCGGACACATCCCCGATTCCCATTATGATAGCGCGCACGCGGCCGCGGGGCGCTTACGGCAACGCACGCCGTCGGTAATAATACACACGCGATCATTCACGGGACAGGACACGATAACTTAACAGCGTACGGCGCACCTTAAAGTAGCAATCCGTGACATTTTTATATGAATACATTTCTAGCACGGATTTATATAACACAACAGGGATCCGACCTATATTCAGTTCTTGAGAGCTTTTCCGTTTGCTGTTCTAAACACCCGGTGTTTTATGTTTCCGGTTTGTTTGTAATAAACAGCAGAAGAAGAACTGGGTAGTTAGCATGAGCAGCGATAGCCACCATGGCTGAGCAGACAAAGAAGAGAGAAACTCAAACTGCATCAACAGAAAATCCAAGGAGAAGGAAACAGATGAATCTCTCAGGAGAAGGTGAGCGGCTAAAAAGGAAAGCGGCCGATGCAAAACACTCAAGCGATACAGATGTGTGTCTTTACCTTTTGGACTGGCAGGTTTCACTATCATTGGTTAGCTGCGGTCTACATTGAGTAGCTTTATTTGGGCCAGTGCTGACATTGAGTTGCAGCTTGTTAGATCTGTTGCTAAGTGCTAACGTAGGTCTAGGCTGATGTTACTGTAAGCAGTCGCGTCTTTTGTCAATTTAATGTCATTATCAACTGTAATAGATATGCAATAACCTCACAACTAAAGTGTTATCACCAGGGATGGGACGATCTGCTTATCTCACGATACCATCAAGCTCTGATACAAACATGATACGATGTAATAAATAAAACAATAAAGTCTAACTGTGCAGTATTATGTTTATGTTTTGAGACAGAAAACTTTCGGTAACAAGTTACAATAAGGGTCACTAAGTTAAGGGTTAGTTAATGCTTAATAAGGGTTAGTTAATGCTTAATAAGCATTAACTAACCCTTAATTAACAGTTAACTAATGTGTAATTTACTAATGGTGTTCATGTTAACTAAGGTATTAATTTATACATTATTTAATAGTTCATAAAGATGACTATTAAATAATGTATACATTAATACCTTAGTTAACATGAACACCATTAGTAAATGATTACCAGACACATTAGTTAATTGTTAATTAAGGGTTAGTTAATGCTTATTAAGCATTAACTAACCATTTGACACATTTTTGTACTGCAATATGTTGAATTTCGATATATGGTCCCATCCCTAGTTATCACATCGTTTTAAAAAACATGTTTGATATATTCATATTATGTCTCTGTAGACATGGTCGCTCTTATATTGTGTGTTGCATTATTTGTAGCTTCTTCACTAATCTCAGTAGAACAGAATCTCGCGGATTATCACTTTAAATGAGAAAACACATCTAAATATGAAAACGCACTATGGTGAAGTGTGTGTCAGTTTCTTGTAACACTAATTGTCAGATTACATCCACATTCCTACGTCCAACACCAAGCTATACCAGTTAGTAATATTTAAATATTCCCCTAATATGTTACTTTAATCTGCTGATGCAGTGACTCTATAAATATTTCATTGGTCAGTTATAAAGCGCTTTTCTTGTAAAGTGTCATGATTCAGTGGGAGGTTGGCCTGCGAGTGGCTATCAGATGAAGTTTTACATGCTGTCTCTGATGGCTGGATGTGATTTGTTTTGATCCCTCTCTGTCTCCATCGGTGACAGATAACTGGTGTCAGCCTCTCTGACTACATCGCCACCACAGACAGATTACCTGCTGCGGCGCGGTGTGACGTGCCGAGATCCACGCGTGAAAAATCAAAGCACGGGTGACAGCAAACGCAAAACGAAACACACATGTACAAACACTTACGCTCGGTTTTGCACCGGGAGACAGGAGGCACACGAAGAGTCCAAACTTATACAAAAGCTGACATGCAAATACCGATCGGTCAGTTGTTGGTGAATGTTTTTGGGGCGATGCTGCGGTTTTACTGACCTGCCTGGACAGGGACGGGACGCTCCAGCAGGAAGACGGTCTGTTTCCAGTGGGTCTTGGTGACCTGGGGACCCGTGGAGAACGTCACCTGCCGTTCAAAACACGACACGTTATCAGTACGAGCAAACACCAGTACTGTTCCTACTGTATGAAGAGCTAGGAGTCATTCAAGGAAATGAAGGGAATATTCAGGATTTTAAGAATGGAATTGAGCAAAGTACTTTCAGGACATCCAAAAGCTTTTATTGCTCATTTTTTGGGGCGATAAACAGGCAATTGCACACTTTTAGTGATGGTTAGTAATGTCAGTGCATGTGAACAGACCATAGTACTGACACTGCTAGGGCTACAGGTTTGGTTTCCACTGGGGCGTCTAATCAAGATCTCAAGGTCCTGTAAGGTGCTTTTTCAATATCAGTGTCCATCAAATAGTTTACATGATAGTCTATGGGGAACCAAGCAATTTCTCTCAAAATCACATTCATGCCATTCAATGTAGGCCCATAAGCAGTAAGAAAAGTAAAAAAAAATAAAATAGTAAAAGCAATGTAAAAAGTTGAGAGAGTAAGGGATGCAGTCAGGAAGGATCTACATTTGAATCTGAGAGAAAGGGTTTGGTTTCACATTCTCAAAAGCTACAAAACTGCCATGAAAACCTATTGGATGTCCTGAAGAAGTCTTGGTTAGTGATTAAAATAGGTCTTCTCAAGAGCTTGGAACCACTCTTAAATTCCACTCTGCATGTGAAAACCATCTATAGTCGAGTCTATATGATAAATATAGCTTTATTGCCTTCTATTTATGAAGTCGACAGATCATTCCACGTTGCATTTATGGCCTTAGTTCCCATTAGAGAGGGTAATTTAGTGTCCCATCCATGCCATGATGCTTGAGTCTCAGGTACAATAGCAAGTGCAATTAAAAGGCACGTCTATGTGTTGCTCAGAGAGCTTGGCATTGCCTGTTCCAACTGGCCAGCTCTGCTGGGTAAGTGCTTATATCAGCAGTCGGCTAGGACGCCCGTCGATTGCCAGCGAACGCCTCAGGGAGGAGGAACACGCTAAAGCGTGAACATAATTGAGTTTCCGTTAAATGGCTTGGCTGTTGCCGCCGCCGCTTACCTTGTTGCTGCAGCCTTTGTCAAAGAAAATGTCAAAGTAGCCGACAATTGCCTGGAATGAAATATGAGGGGCATGTTAGAATGTGACAGTACAATAAACCCCCGGATTTGTTTGACTATACTGCAACTCCTGACATGCAGACCTGGGAAAGCAGAATGTAGCTGAGGGTTACATGTGGAAAACAAGCAAAGTGGGCTGAATGATATGGTAGAAAGAAACATCTGGGATTAGAATTTACTAAATAAAATTTAATATTTGCAGTAATCACAGTAATCAAGTACAGTAATCTTTACAGTACTACTACTTTACATTACATTACCATTTACATTGCAGATGAAAATTAAAATTCTAATCTGGTCTTTTGCCTGCCATGCATACCATCATTTGCGTGTGTGTGTGTGTGTGTGTGTGTGTGTGTGTGTGTGTGTGTGTGTGGACTAGAGAACTATACTGGCCACCGAGTTACAGGTAAAGTGGCTATCAGTTGGAGAGTTGTAGTGTGTTGGTCCTATAAATCCCTTCCACAGCACTAGTTCTATTTATATAGCCATTTCTTCAACCCTCCTTCCCCTCGAAAACAACTTGGTTTCTCATTTGGGCTGAGTCAACACCCGGTCCCATGTGCCGCCTCTCCGCTCAGCTGGGGGACTTGTCACCAGACAAAAGAAATAAATTATGGGGCAGCCACCAACAACACTGGGGCAATTCTGCTGACATACAAACCAGCTTGGTACACTAAATTAGCTAAGGTGGCTTTTTTTGGTGATGGGGTTGCTCTTGCAGCAGTGTGAAATATACTCAGCAGAGAGGAGGAACTGCCTCAGGAAAATAAACACCAAAGTGGTTTTGTTCCACTCGGATGTGTGTGTGTTCTTCTGAATAATGCCGACTTGTGTTTGAAAAAACAACAACAAAATATATTTCAGTTTACGAGTCTCAATTTTGCTGTAATCTCTGCTCTCAGGACTGTCTACATGATGTTTATATATATTAATCCACTATTACGTTAATAAGACTTATTTTCTGCCTGTTCCGATGAACTGACTTCACATAAACACATCAGACGAACAAGACTGGCCCCATCCTGACTGAAGCTTCATCCAGGTTTTAGTTAGCTTCTAGCATGTGACTACTAGATCAAACAAATGACTTATTTTCCTTCAGGTTGGTAGGTAATCCACTTGCAGCCTGCATGTAAACCTAGTCACTCTTTAAAGAAAAATGCCGTCTGCTGGCAAGGATTGGCTAAGCTATAAACACATTTGAGTGAAAACCAATTCACACACCTAAACAAATTGAAAGAAAATCCAGGGCCAGAGAGCCTGGAGGTGACCGTTGTCAGATATGTGAGGTAAAAACCACCCCAGGCTTGTTTTCCTCCCATTTCTCCCCCACTGGAGGAAGAGAGGCACTCTATCAATCTCAGGAGCGCACTTGTAGTGGCAATGATGCAGAACTAATAGCTTTTAATCCTGACGCAGCTGACAACTTGGAGGCCGGCTCTCGCAGACAAAGAGGAGCAGAATCAATGCAAGGGAGGGAAAAGAGGAAAACAGAGGAAGAGAAGAGAGGACAGGAGGGGAGAGAGTGGTAAAGACGGAAAAACAGAAAAAAAAAGGAAGAAACAGAGAGAGAGAGAACGTGAGAGAGAGAGGAGGGGAGGGAAGGAGGGAGAGAGGGTGTGTGTGAGGCTGTGCTGATGTAAAAGCTGGGGAGGATTTCTTTTTTTTTTAACTGGCTTTTTCATTGGTTTGCATCATTTGGAGAAGCAAAATGCCCATCTGTTCCCAGCTACTGTAACAATTTCTCACAACTGGCTATTCTAACCTGTCTTTGTAATCGAGAACATGCTTTAGAGTGAGGTTTTTTCATAATGCACGCACATCTACACAGAAAGGTATACACCACCTCCATACTTCATAATCAGGACGCCGCCATCGACCCCGTGTTTAACACACTCCTCACACCGAGGCTCCGATCAGCCTTTATCGACTCAGACAGGCGGGGGCGGCGCCGCTAGCTCAGAGCTAAAGCGCCAGAAAAGGACCCAAAGTGGATAAAAGAGCATGTCAACCCAATGCAATTATGGCTTTTAATGAACGCTACAGGACGCCCAGCGCTGAGGTAATTAGGAAATTAGCCGTAATTACTCGTCAGGCAGAGCGGATTCACCTCTCCCAGCCGGAGAAGCAGAGATCACCCTCGTCTTGCCACGCTGATGACAACGCCTCGTAAGCGAGATTGATTGTCACTTCTGCGTTGTGCAACTTTCACGCCGCGGTGAGACAGGCGATTAAAACTCAGGCGGCAAAGTAAAAACTTGGACACAAACAGACGGTGGAGTTCAACGCTTCGCTGTCCCGTTAAAATCGTACAATTCGAAATGGAAAAAAAAAAATGTAATGCAATTGCCTCGTAACACATAAAACACCACAGATACGAAAGCCTTCACACAGGCAATAAAGACCCTGATTTGGACTGTACCAAGCCGGGCTCCTGGGAGGGTTTTAATGCTTGTGATTTAAACGGAGAGGGTGATGGGAGTTTGTCGACCCTCTGGGGCCAGCTGAAAGGACCTAATAATAGCTTTTATGACCCCTAATATAACACTAAAGCAGAATTCAACCATTCCCTCCTGATGGGGACTGAGAAACAATTATTCTTCAGTAAAAGGAATCTGTTTATGGTCAGATTAAAATATCTTCATTCAATAAATGAAAAGAAAAAACATTAAAGTGAGGCAGCATCACAAAACAGCATACATCTAATGTAGCAGTTCCTTGGGTGAACACAGTGTCGATGCTTCTGATTGGAAACACCAACTGTGTTTTCTGCGTTTCAGAAGCTGCGATGTCAAAATGACATCATGAATGCTTGCATGGTGAACCGTTAGTGGGCGGCTCTCTGTTGGCTCCACCCCCCACCCCCCTCTGAGGGGCGGGGCTATTTGGTATGGGAGTGCAGCAAAATGCTAACTTTAGCATATTAGCCAGTTAGGTAGTGAACTCCAAAAACTGAGTTAACAACAGCTGCAGAGAGGAATTATCTATTATCTTAAACGTAATGGACGACGTGATTTTCTCCACACTTCAGTAGGGCTGGGTATCGGTACTCGATACCTTTAAGGTATCGACCGAAATAACCCAGTACCAAGTAGTATCGAAACTTCTCCAGTCAAACGATACCTCCATTCAATACTTTTTGGACACAGATCTAGAAAAAAATGACTATTTGTATGGTTTTGCTCGCAGCCAATCACCGCAAGCGTTCTTCGATTTAATGTGAGGTGTGATTGGCAGTTCAGCGTGCCGAGATGCCACCAAAACGTTAAAAAAAAAGGTATCGAATGAAGTACTCTGTTGGTATCGGTATCACTTTAAGGGTATCAGAATTTTTTAAACGATACCCAGCCCTACACTTCAGCCATACTGGAGAGGCTGGACAGGAACACTGACTTCCTTTTTTCTCTTTTATTTAACACTCCCATGTGTCCTTACCAGCAATTGCTAGGCTAGTCCAGCTACGTTGACTAGTTTACTGTGCTTGCAAACACTGTTTTTCTCTACTCTCCTGCCTTGGCTGACCACGCACACACACCACGCACACACTTTTTGAACACACAATGACATAATGCCATTGGTCGAGGGGTGAATCTAGTATTCAGTGTAGTGCAAGGCTTGTTGGAAAGCACCTAAACACATGGTTTGTATTATCTGGCCTATGGACTGTTAATGTATGCATGCATTTTGCTATACTTTGTGTAGGAATCACTTTTTAAATAGTAAAAAGCATGTTTTCTTTTTATCTTCTTCTTGTTATCTTTTATCTCCTCGCCAACTATTGCTAGGCTACTACAGCTAAGTTAGCTAGCTTACTGCTAGTACACAATGTTTTTCTCTGGTTGGCAGCACCACTTTTTGGAACTAAAAGGGCACTCGGAGAGCGCAGACCTCCGCCAAGGTTCGAGCTATTATTGCTTGTTCGTGAGTCGGATCCGGATCCGCTCCAAAATTTAATGGGTTCTTCCCTGGCCCATGCTACACCCTTCCACCAAGTTTCATGAAAATCGGGCCAGTAGTTTTTACGTAATCCTGCTAACAGACAAACAAACAGACAAACAGACAAACAAACAAACGGCATCGAAAATATAACCTCCTTGGTGGAAGTAATTAACCCCCCCCTGACATAATGCCATTAGTTTAGCAGTGTCTAGACTAAACAATTTCAGGAAGCTGGCTACTCTGTTTCTCTCCACGCTGTTTCTAGTAAAACTGCTGAACAATCAGGTTGATTTGGAACATATAAGCAAGGTTAAGTGTTAAGTGTTTATGTTTGTTAACTGGATGACATCCTATATATCAGTTATTTTTCTTTACTCAACCACGTTAATCAATTTGAGATCCCAAATAAGAGACTGTGTAAAAGCTGGAGAGAGAAAAGCGGTGTGGAGAGAGTCTTGATATTTCAGCAGACTCATCCTCTGCAATCCAAACAGCTGCTTTAAACTCACTGAGAGTCATCAGCAACCACGTAATTAACAACTCCAACCCCTCACAGACATCACATGCTCCACATTTATTTTCCATCCATTTATAATAATTCTAACAACCCCCCCCTCTCCCATGATTGTGTTGTACCTGTGAACCTTTGTAAGCCTCTGTATCCCTGCATGGGGGAAGGAGGGAGGGTTAAGAAGGAAGAGAGACAGAGGAAAGAGTAAGGAAAGGGTGAAGTTAAAACATACAGAGACACACACACACACACACACACACACACACACACTACACACACTACAAAAGGGGACAAATCAAATGAGCGCTTTTTATTTTCATCAGCGTTTAGCCTTGGGCCCCGGCTCTGTCTGTGATAAGTGATGACAGTGGGCTTCCTGACGGCCCACGGAGGAGGCTCCGCAACACTGCAGCTCTCCGGCCCCCATTCTCCGGGAAGAGCGGGGGGAAAATTAATAATTATCATCATGGATAACACCAACAGGGAGCAATTCATCATCGCTCCCCTTTCGCCCGGCTGCGTGTCAGCGCGCCGCGTGGCTCGGCCAGATACTATTATACGGGCGGTGGGGGGACGCGGAGGGGTGTGGGGGGTGGGGGGTGGGGGGGGGCGGGGTACGGGGAGGGGGGGGGGGGGCAGAGGGGAGGGAGGGGTAGGGAGAAGGGAGGGCTAATGCGCTTTTGATGGGGTTTATCCAGGCGTGGAGGCTTCAAGCACGACCACCTCGCAGGAGGGTTGGTGTGAATCCCCCCCCACCCCCCCCCACCCACCCAGCCTCTCCTCTCCTCTCCTCTCCTCTCCTCTCAGCCTCTCCGGAGGGGTGGAGCAGGAATCAGCCGTAACCCAGCGCACCTCCACGCTCCTCTCCTCTCCTTTACCTCACTTTGAGCCGGGGCTCTTGGCTGCCTACCCAGGGTTTGGGGTTTTTATAGCGTTTTATCGAAATCTGAATCCAGTATCGAATCTGCTTACTAATCCGAAACCTTTGGAATGCCTTATCGAATCTTTTTAGGTACAACAAACACAACGCGACAAAGTTATAAATAACGTTCTATTTAAGAACTAAAACTCTTAAACGATAAGGCTGATGTTTTTTAATGCATTGCTTACCGTCAACAAATCCTATGAAAATAACAAAATCAGCAATGCGTTTGCTCTACTCTTGTTACTTTCTGACTTCCCACGTAGGGTTGGTCCGATGGACGACAGTCATCGACCACTGAGCCCGCTACATCGCAACATCGTGATTTAAAGCCCCCAGACAGAGCGCAAAAATGAAGGATGGGTTTATTCTAATTATTATAATAGCTCCTTGCACCTGATTTACTAAAGGAAAAACAGCTTATTTAATCACACTATTTGCCGCCCAGTGAAAGCATGTTTTAATTTAGGCGCAGACATAAAATGTATTTTTAAATCTACCTGGTTTGCGCCTGCCTTAGTAAATCAAGGGGTGAGTCTTTATTTGTAGCGTATCTCAAAACTCAGGATTCAAACTAACCTACAGAGCGAACTGCGGCCACACTGATCCGTCAAAAAAAGGGACAGAAATACTAACGGATTGATTTCTGTCCGTTGGGTTGTTTTGGAACGTCAACGCTATTTTAAAAAAAAAGGCCTCTGATTTGCGGTGATGAATCCGTTCAACTGGGTTGCGTTGCCCGGACAACGGACAGCTCTCATTGAAAATGAATTGATATGAACAGAGACGGACAGACACAACGGACTACTCTCCTGTTCTCTCCTAGGAACCGAAATTTCAAAAAGGTAGGAGTCGGACTGCTACGCATACCAAACATGAAGCGAAGTGCTGCAGTTATGCAGTTACAACACTATGACTAGTATTTAAAATATTTTTTTATAATCAGATGAGGTTGCTTAAGCATAGGCTAGGCTATAGGGAGGAAAAGTAGGCTATAGGGAGGAAATAGTAATTAATATCCAACATAGGCTACATACATGCAAAAAGTATAAAAGAAAGTATATATCCGTCTATAAAATCACCCCCACCCCCACCCCCCCATACAGCGATGCTTCACTGTGGACATCGTCATATGCCAATTTGGTAGACATCGCCCAACCCTATTCCCACGTACAGTTTTTAGCCGTCAACCCAGAAGTCATTGGCTCCAATTGTAAGCTAAAAACCTTGAAATACAGCTCACAAAGACATAGTTTCAATTCCATGAAAAGTCAGGCTGTTGTAGTTATTACCAAATCAAATGGGAACAAATTCTTCATTACGCCGGGGACTATTTTCGGTGCTACGGAACTACTCTCCTGAGATGGAAAATGTGTTTACAGCCGGCTTATTAAGTTGTTTGAGGAAAAAGTTGGCCGGCCCGGTGCATCGCGATGTTGAAATATGCTGCAGAGCAGCAGCATGGCTCTGTGACGGGTTTTTAATTGTTTTTTTAATACAATGGAGTTCTATGGCTGCTGGGACATGGCTGCATTGGGCTCCGGCTACATGGACGAGACTTGTTGACAAAACAAAATCATTGCCGATTTTGTTATTTTCATTGGATTTGTTGACGGGAAGAAATGCATTAAAAAACACCAGCCTTATCCTGTAAGTCATAAGAATAAGCTGAAATAAAATGACGTGGAAATGATATTAAGTCAATGCCTAATATTAGTCAAGTTTATCATTTAGTCTTTTTCATTTATCATTTATGTCTTTTTTTATTGTGTTTTTATTTGGGATTTGAAAGCAGATATACAAGATAAATACATAAACATCCACTTTTTTTTTTTTTTAAATACATACCAAACCCACCTCCCTTAATTCCCTCCCTCTCAAGCCCACATATCGAATCTGGGTATTTTACCAACTTGGAACCGGCTGACAGAACCAAACCCTATGCCTACTACTGACAGACCCCACTCAGACACACACACAGCCAACTGCACTGTAATGGAAGGAAAAGGCTTCAGCAGCTGTTAAAAGGTCAAAGGTTCAAGCTGTGCAAAACTGACTCATGGGTGAGCTTCATTCAGGTGAACTCAAGAAAAGGTTCTAGGTGGGAGACAGTAGGGGAGGTGGTTGCATGTGCCAGAAACAGCAAGAAAATGTTTGCTGTTAACACAACACACACACACACACACACACACACACACACACACACACACACACACACACACACACACTGCACTGCTGATAAACTAGCAGAGAAGCACAGGTTTAAAGGAAAAATCCCCAGTCAGATTCTCTTACACTGTTATATTATCATCAATCTGTGATGTTAAATGCATTCCAGGAGTTATTTTGAGATGAAGTGTTTAGTGTAGCCACTTCCCCTCCTAGAGATTTCCTACATTTCCCAAAATGCCTTTCAACAACCCCCCAGAGAACGTGCTGCATTCAGTCGGTGTAGGTAAGCAGAGCGACAGCCACAGTGACAGTGATAGCACAGTAACAGCAAGAGAGAGTTTTTCCAGTCGAGAAAAAGAGAGAGAGTCGTCCCTTACTCAAAACCCAACCTGTCTTCATGCTGCATTGCATTCTGGTCTCTCTCCTGCTCCTGTGGGTGGAGAAATTGGTCTCTCTCCTCTTCTACGATGGATTTCTCCCTGTATGATTGTTGAACGTCTCTCGGTGCAAAATGGCAGCTCTAGAAAGAAGCCCTCGCTCTTTGATTCTGAGGGACTGACACCAAAACCTGACGTTTACCACTGATGTTTTACATCCTGAAACATTTCCTCATATCAAACTCCATTGTAGCTGCAGCTTTAACAGTATTAAAGTGAGTTAGGGTGGATTTTTCCATTAACAGTTCTCCTCCTAATCTGCTGGAAAACGTCCTTGAAGTTGAAGACTGCCTGCCCTGTCAGTCCAGAAGGCCATTTCTTTTCCCCATACTATTTAAATTTGATGGAAAGCAGGTGAGAGATGGATTACAGAGGAGATTTCCTCTGTAGCGCTACAGTAGCTTCGTCAGCAGCAGTGTGAGACAGCAGTGTTAAAATTAATTACAGACAGAAACTCTTATTCTCTCCCGCCATCCCATTAGCATACATCATTTTGAGCCTTTAGGAGTGAATGAGGGATTTTTTTTTTTTTTTTTGCACTACCTGTTCTACATTTCTACATTTCCCGGTTTTCAGTTAAAATGGATCATAGCTGGAGCAGAGTACAGATACCTCAAAAAAAGAGAATTTCTGATCAAAGTTTCACAGAACTTTCAATATGTATACATCTGGCTTCGCTATGCGTGGAGGCAGATGGCGTGTAGACAAGGAGCAGAGCATGAGAGATGTAAAAAAAACAAAAAAAAAAAAAAAAGGAGGCGAGGAAAGCAGGGATAAAGAGAGAGAGAGAGAGAGAGAGAGGGAGAAAGAGAGGGAGTATTTGTCTTGTGCGTGAGCGGCACAGACGCAGGGGTTGTGCTGTTCATTTAATGCAAGGTTAGGCAGGCTGAGCTGATGAATGGACTGTCGACAGGAGAACAAAAGCAGGCGCTCCATCACAGGGCGGGAGGCGCAGCCCTCTCCCTCTCCAATCCCCGAGCGCTGGTCTAGGAGCGGTTTACCCTTCACACATCCTAACCTTAACTACTATTGGGGAGGCGCTACCAATACTGACTACAGATCAGTATCTTCACGGCAACGCCATCCCGCTCCTCCGGGTCAATAATCCATCTGTGAATCCCCGGACAAGCAGGCCGGTGCTGGAGGCTTGTATCTACTGTGCGGACAGATCGTATGCACGACAGAATCCAGAAGCACCTGGATAAAACAAGTCCGACAATATGATCAGATGATAAATTCTACACATATGATATTAAGGCACATATGGGAGCTCTGACATATCGGCACACCGACTGGGGATGCGATGCAGGAACAAGAAATAGCAGGAGAGGAGAGCAGGGGAAAAGCAATCCTCCATTAGAAATGAATTTTTTTGATGCCCAAAAAAACCTGAAAACCTTATTAAAAAAAACATGAAAAATGACACCGCTGACCAATACGGTCCCATCATCATCCGCGCCGCACCGCCCCCGTCCCGCCGCGCCAGCCTCCCAACGCGACTGGACTACACCCTCCTAGAAATAGAAACTGGATCTTTTCAATTACAGAGCAGGGAAGACAGGAAAGATGAGAGGATGTTTACAGATCCTATTAAATCCACGGGCCTTACCCAGGGAGCACAGGCCAGATAATAACCAGCTATTGATTATCCATTAAACCAATACAGCAGACGGTGCTGTAGCATTGCAGCGCGACACAAAGCTCCTCCGACACAATGGGCTTTTTTCTTTTTTACAGACAGATCACTTCTCACAATGCCGAGCCTGCAGTAGCGGGGCTATTCTCTAGTCGGCAGGCCAGTGCTAGTACCACAGTGACAAATGTGGCTCAGACACTGGAGGGGGGGGGGTCAGGGTGTGTGTGTGTGTGTGTGTGTGTGTGTGTGTGGGGTGGGGGGTATGCTTGCTGCCAGCACCTCACCAAATAGACTCATAAACCATTCTCCATGCTTTGGCGCCTGTAGCCGACCCCTCGCTGAGGACGTTTTTAAGACACGCACTTTAGTTTTTGTGTTGCTGTTGCTGATCAAGCTGCGCTTTACACCACAACTCACATGTTCAGACAGGTTTGCAATGAGTCATACGTGAGGCACTGTGTCTTAATTGGAGCCCGTTCAGAAAATCAGAAAAAAAATAATATGCTTTAGATTGAGCCAATGTGTGTTGTGATGCTGTTTTTCAGGCACTGTTTAAAGTTTGCCTTCTCTATGAATTTGTCACCCCATTCTCTGGACTTTTTAATCCAACTGAACGCTTGATTAAAAGCTGACCCAGGGATTAAACGTGTTCATGAATGTGACATGTAGCAGTGAGGAAGTTGTCAGGCATTGTAACTGTCTTATAAACCGGACTTCATGTAAAGTGTTGCTCTACAGGCCATCTTATCTAGGGACTTGTGGCTAAAGCTAATCAGCAGTTCTTTACCCTTTATCCAGGGAAAGTTGACTGAGGAACTTGTTGGTGAACCCACTTCCCCTGCTTCTACTTCAGTTAGGCTCCGACTCAGACTTGGTGCGTCTGCTTCCTTCATCCAAGACAAAAACTACGTGAGACCGGGTCCCCGCATTCTGACTCGGGCCTGATTTGGGGCGGTGCAGGGGAGAATATTTAAATTACCTCTTTCTCGCTCCTGCCCGCCAGGCTGCCAGCTTTCTGACCTACACAAACTGAAACTGATGCAAGCTGCTGGAAATATCTGGACGTGACATCACCTCGTCTACGATTGGCCAGTTATCCACAGGAAGAAGAAATATACACCAAACAGCAAAATGGGCCTTAAAATGAAAGGAGCGTTGCCAAAAGCTGTTTTTCAACAGTCTTAAAGTGTTTTAGGGTGGAATTTACCTTTAAGCACCTTGCTTAAAGTTACCTAGACAGCAGTAGGGAGGGGAGAGAGTTATTCATTCACCTTCCTCAGCAGCATCTCCCCAAGCGGTCCGGGGATTTGAACCAGCAACCTTCCAGTCACAAGCCCCACCAATCTAACCTACAGGCTATCGCTGGCCGCTACTGCTATTGATCCTTATTAGTATTACAAAGTTATATATTTTGCAGTCTCTCAACAGTCAAGACAAGAATGTAAAAGAGGATAAGGCTGATATGGCAGGCTAACAAAAATAAGAAATAATGGGAATCTACAGGCAGGTTGTGTGTGTACGTCATGTTTTTTCCCATAATGCACTGCAACTACTTGCAAGAATGTGAGGTGTGTGTGTGACTGTGTGTCTGTATGTGTGTGTGTAGCGTTTTAGCAAATGGC
Source organism: Centroberyx affinis (assembly GCF_046629955.1). NCBI lineage: Eukaryota > Metazoa > Chordata > Actinopteri > Beryciformes > Berycidae > Centroberyx > Centroberyx affinis. The sequence continues at coordinate 357,231 of NW_027280927.1, forward strand.
AGGGCAAGCAAGCTGAGAACATTCACCATGTTATATGACATGTAATTCAAAGTTGTATTAACCTCACTGCTCAAAGGATCTGAATCAATCTGAAACTCCATCAGATATCTGATTGACAGACATCCCCTTACATTCAAAAACATAATCCATCAATATGAGCTGAGTGATGTCTGTGCTGCCTTGTTCCTCCCAGACAATTTCTCTGATAAATGACTATATGGGTTACTGTGGATGTGTAAACTTTTATTTCAGATCAAGTCAAGTTCATTTGCAATTAATTAATAAGTTACGGTCTCAAAGGGCTTCACACGCCCATATTTTAACACAATAAATGAAAACAACGCCCCCACAACCTGCGACCCTTGATGAAAAGAAAGAAAAACTCCCACGAAAACCTCACCAGGAAAAAGAAATGGAAGAAACCTTGGGAAGGGCCTAATAGAGAGGGATCAGAAACTCTAGTGGTGCTGATGATTTTAGTCATTGCTGACTTTTGACATAAGTAGCAAGTGATCTTTAAATTAATTAAAACTGGCCCTAATCATCAAGTGCAAAACCCTATTTTTTTGTACGTTTGTTTAGTATATGTGTGTCTGTATGTACTGTATATATGTGTGTGTGTGTGTGTGTGTGTATGTGGATGGGTGGGCAGGGTCTGTCGGTGTGTGTGTGTTACGTACCGTACAGTCTGTGGTGTCTGTCATCTTCAAGCAGAAGTCTGATACAAACTCCAGCTCAGAGAGACACACTTTGTTGCAATCAAGAGTCTGTTGAGAGTAAAACATAAATAAAAAAAACATTTAAAAAGAAACAAAATAAAAAATCTGTCGACACATACATCACACAATGCACATATGCAAACCAATGTGACAATATGACTTGTGAACCAGCAACACAGAAGAAAGAATAACCCAAAGACAGTGGTGGAAGAAGTACTGAGATCTTTTACTTCAGTAAAAGTAGCAATACAACATGTAAAGATACTCCATTACAAGTAAAAGTACTTAGAGTATCAAAGTAAACGTACTCATTATGCAAACTGTCCCCATTTAGAGAGTTAGATTTTTCATAAATTATTGGAATATTAATACTGATTTATTGACATACATGTACATGTAAGCAGCATTTTAAAGTTGTCAACGTGAAGCTAATCTTAATTTAGCTATACTTTTGGGTAGTCTAATCTATAACAATGCTATTTTATAGTTATTTTATAAAGATGATCAAATGTTTTAAATATAAAACATTGATCTGAAAACTAACTAGTAACTAAAGCTGTGAAATAAATGTAATGGAGTAAAAAAGTACAATAGTAGCATAAAATGGAAATACTCAAGTAAAGTACAAGTACCTCAAAATTGTACTTAAGTACAGTACTTGAGTAAATGTACTTAGTTACTTTCCACCACTGCCCAAACATTATGCAAAAAGGCCTACAGACCTGTGCTCGGTGTTTTAGGCCAGTGAGTTTCAGACTGTATTAACTGATTGTGATGCATTTCAATGTTTCCCATCTGCCTGTTATCATAGAGGCTGTTTCTCCTCTATGTGACGTTCATGTAAACAGCTACACATCAGGCACTTCTAGGTTCTTTTTGACCTGCTGACTTGAAACCAGCATAAGTCTCTTCTGGAGCAAAATGACTAAAAACATGTTTTGGGTTTTGGGTTTCCATCAGGAAAGTCGGAGCAGGCAAAAAAAACCCCAAAGAGAAAACAAAGTCTGGGTGAAAAGATTCCAAACCGGTGTTATTATAGAGACTTGGAATACAGTCAAGAATAAGTCGACTTTTACTGCTGTGTGAAAAATAAATAACTCCGAAACGTAACTGATAGCTAAAGGAAAGTTACAGTAGATTCAGTGCTGGGAGAGAAATTTCTTTGTGACTGGTAATACAAATTGTTACGCTTAATGTTATTCGTCATCTCGACTTCAGCTTTAGAGTCTCGATCGGCCTCAGTCTCGCTCTGCTGTTGTTGCCACGGGGAACCCTGGTACCCACATAGTTCACCCAAAAATTAAAAACGCGGTCATTATCTACTCATCCTCACGCCAGTACAAACTCAGATGAGTGTTTTTTCTTCATACAACTTCCCTGGAGGTTTGGTAATGCACAAGCAGAATACAATGGAGGAAGTCGATTTGCATTAAATAAATAGTTGATAATAGTTTTCGTCCACTCACAGAACGATCGCATTGCATCAGAAGACTTGGATTATGCTGCAGCTGCATGGAAAACATTTATGGATATTTTTGCCCTTTTTGAAGCCTGGAGAACTGCTGGTGAGTTGCATAAAGAAAAAACACTCATTCAAGGTTGTCATGAGATGATGACAAAATTTAAATTTTTGAGTGAACTATTCTTTTAAGGCTTTAGCAATAGAGACACACTCTATAGTCCAGTGGTTCTCAACGTGGGGTCCGGGGACCACCAGGGGACCTTGAGGGGGTTCCAGGGGGTCCCCAGGCAAATTGATGAATTGTTAAACTTCACCATTATTTCATTTACAAGAAGTTAACACAATTAGAGAATGTAGAAGAATGACTGTTTTGATCATAGTTTCTCTGTTATCTCTCTACCTACAATACAGATAGTCATGGAATGAAAATCATATCTAACAATAAAAGTATTCTCAGGTTTGGGTTTGTGAGACAAAATCTCATCAAACTGGGGTCCGTGGCCCAAATGTGGACTAAATATCCTTGATATGAAAAAGGTTGAGAATCACTGCTATATTCAACTGAGGTTAAAGTACAAAATTACAACCCTGGAAATGTAACATATTGTATAAACCGGGTTTAAGATGCTTGAGATCGTTACAAGTTGAACATTCCTCAGTGCAGCCTCATGTTATTACTGAGGGAGAAAAAAAAAAAACCTAATCTGTTTTACAGGAATTCACAATTCCACGAGAGGGCTCTCAATTTTACGGAATAGCGGCCAGCCTTAATGGAATGTTATTGGATCGTATCAACGGGAGGCAATAGATGAGAATCCATGTAATTTGGGCAGAGGAGCTGTCTATTTTTCACTGGAGGGGAGAAACTATCGATTACAGGATTCAAATTTCATTATATCAAGCGCTCCCCTCATTCATCACACCCACAGATGGGTGGAGAACCCGCTACTTAGCAAATAGGCCAACCGGCAAAGAAATACACGATGGTGTGGGAGACGGGACGGGGCGGGGCGGGACGGGACGGCATATCTGTGCAGAGAGCGTCGCAAAGGTATCTAGGTTTGTTCTCCTTGTGGGACTGTGACTGTGTGACTGTGTGTGTGTGTGTGTGTTTGTTTTATCTCTCTGCGTAATGTGTGTGCTCTCCCATCAGCTCGGTGAAAACCACTCTATCCGCAGGGGGCTGAGAGTAATGAAGTTTCCTTAAGAGGAACTTAAACAAGGATTAGACAGATCAATCACCCAGCACTACACTACTGCTGCACACACACACACACACACACACACACACACACACACACCTCCGGGGCCCTATCTCTCTCTCTACAGCTCATTCTCTGTCTATACCCTAACAGCCTGGGCCCCTCAAACTCTATTTCTCCCATTTGTAGTGCAGGTGTGCGTTTCTGCAGAAGACACACACTAGACCAGTGGTTCTCAACGGGGGGTCCGGGGACCACCAGGGGTCCTTGAGGGGGTTCCAGGGGTCCACAGCAAATTGTTGAGTCATTAAACTTCACCATTATTTAATTTACAAGAAGTTAACACCATTAGAGAATGTAGAAGAATGACTGTTTTGATCATAGTTTCACTGTTATCTCTCTACCTTCAATACAGTCATGGAATTCTGGACAAAGTCATATCTAACAATAAAAGTATTCTCAGATTTGGGTCCGAGAGACAACATCTCATCAGATGGGGGTCTGTGGCTCTAATGTGAACTAAATTAGGGGTCCAAAGATATGAAAAAGGTTGAGAATCACTGCACTAGACCAATATATCGGTTTGCCAATATATCAGGTCGGTATTGGCCTTTTATCAAATATCAGATATCAGTGCCGTCCACTGCTGATATGATTTACTTTCCCTGCAGCCGAACAGGTGGGTGGGTCACTCTGCCTTAAAGTGATGCTGAACTCTGGTAGTATCTTCCTCCATGATTAAACCCCAAAATCAACGATTTTCTGTTATCTGTTGCTCCGGTAGAGGAGATTGGAGAATTGTGTTTTTTTCCTCTCTCCATTCATTCAAACGCAATTGTGCAATCATCTCTACCAGGGCAACTGATAACAGAAAATTGCAGATTTTGGGGTTTTATCATGTCCAGGAAGCTACGCAACCCAAGATACTACCGAAGTTCAACATCACTATAAAGAGCAGCAGCAGCTAACCCTAGATGCATTTTATTAGACTGAGTTTCAATGGACAGTTTTAGTGTCCCATGGTCTACATCAGTGGTTCTCAACGTGGGGTCTGGGGACCACCAGGGGTCCTTGAGGGGGTTCCAGGGGGTCCCCAGCAAATTGATGAATTGTTAAACTTCACTATTATTTCATTTACAAGAAGTTAAAACAATTAGAGAATGTAGAAGAATGATTGTTTTGATCATAGTTTCACTGTTATCTCTCTACCTACAATACAGATAGTCATAGGATTCTGGACAACATCATATCTGACAATAAAAATATTCTCAGATTTGGGTCCAAGAGACAAAATCTCATCAAATGGGGGTCCGTCTCCCTAATTTGTACTAAATTAGAGTCCTTGATATGAAAAAGGTTGAGAATGACTGTTCTACATGTTGTTTGAGAGGCTAAAATTCTGGGGGAAATACATATGTAATATTTTGGCATTAAAAGGGAAAAAGTCACAATAAAATGAAAACTAAACACAAAAAATGTACACAATTACGGATATTGGCAGCCTCATTACAAAAATATAAGTACTATTATCGGCCTTACACAACCCATATGGATTGAATGCTACAGTACATAAACTATAAGCATAAACTATAAGTGTGTGTGTGTGTGTGTGTGTGTGTGTGTGTGTTAGCACCTGTATGACTGTGGGTTCAGAGATGAGCGTGTCTGCGTTGACCACTTCCACCACAGCCTCCGGCGCCACGGCCTTCTTCATGCACGCCATGTTGAAGCCATACACATCATCCCAGAATGCAATGCGGTCGTGGTGCTTCTGCGTGTCTCCCAGCGCTGCCAGGCTGATGTTGCAAAGGTCTGGATAGACTGGGGAGAAAAGAGAGGATGGAGGATGGATTATTGTAGGCTTACATGTTTCTAGAGAAGGTTTTAGAAGAAGAAGTGACAGGCTTAAAGCATAATCCCAGCCATTTTCAACCTGGACCCTATTTTTTCATTATTCTCCATCAAAAATCTCATCAACTGCTTCACTATAGAGGTGACCAGCATTTGTTTTAACCCGCATGGAGTATCTGAAGGGTGACGACTTTGAAGTTTATGTCAGGTAAAGTAAAGTTGTCAATCACAAAAAAGTCGTTCAGCGTTGTCATGACAACAACACTCTGCCCTCCGTAGAGCGAGACCATCATCAGCATGGTGGGCAGGTCGGACTGTTTCACAATCAACAACAATGAACCTTCTGTCATGTTTTACCAATTTCAGTTTTTTCGATGGACGCTTGCTGTGATCAGGATCCTGACATCACCACCATTCTGCTGTCTGTGGGTTTTTGGAACATATTGAAGGTAAGGAGTCGCTATTTTGTGTGTGAAGTAACATCACTTCCCCAGCGCATAAATGTGCCTTTCCATTAAAATTCAAGCTGTTTGGAGGATTATATACATGCCGAATTTACCAGAACACTCTACCGATTAGAAATAAAGTCTCAAATTATATTTTCCGATGCGTATTTTTTGCCGAAAAGCAAGGCAAAAACAAATTTCCAGTTTTTTTGAAGGGACCTTGGTGTGGCAGGAGGGCCTTCAGCCTCGGCCCGCTGTGGTGTTTTTGAATGCAGAAATCGCTTTCACTCACTTTCAGTTTCACTCACTACCATTCAAGAACCTCTGGAAGCCCATTCCCGCCACTCCATAAAATAAAAAACGACTCAATTGTGACTTTTTTCTCACAATTGTGACTTCATTTCTCATAATTCTGACTTTTTATCTCAGAATTTTGACTTTATAGCTCACAATTCTGACTCAGATTCTGAAGTATTTCCAACAATTATTTAACCCAGGTCTGGTTACAGTACACTCAAATTGAACCTGGATGTCTACTGTAACCTCAAAATACTGCATTAGAAATCCAAAGAAATAAGAGCATCGAACAAATGCATTAATGTCCATATTCTTTTGGAGGCCGCTGCATCTCGAAAGATAGCTTCACTTTGCAGAAATATTGTAAAGCCAAAGGGTCTGAGCGAATCAATTTAGGGATTTATTTTCCTCAAAGCAAAAGAACATTAATCATAACTAAAGGACAGGGCAGCAAATCAGGTCTCCGAAACTTCTACTCTTACTGCTGAAATTTATTTAATATCAACGGATTTAATGGCTCTGAGATTAGAAACCATTAGAAGACGTCTTCGCATCTTGTGGGTGTGGAGCTTTGCATCCATTTCATGAAGCCGTTGTAATGACAGTATCCATCACATACTCATACACCATGTCCTGATGACCATTTTGCCCTACTTTTCACACTCAGTACTTACTTACAACACTGTGTCTAGTTTGTTAGGATTGCCATTGTTTGAATCTTGTACACAAGAATGATGTTACAAACTAAGGAGTGTGTCCGAACAAAGAATTAGGGTAGGTTATCTACTTTGCAGACATTGCAGACAGATTGTTAGGCTTGATTAACACACCAATCAGTGAGGCACCGTTCTGTTCCTTCCTTTCTAAGGTAGTGATTACAGAAAAAGCGCCTATACGCCTTTTTTCCCAGTTATTTCCAGTGGTTTGGTCATGGCAGGCATGTGTCTCCTTCAAACTCCAGTATGCGCCTCACGTCTTGGATTCAGCCCGGTTCGGGGCGCTTCAAGTTGAACATGACTCAAATTTAGCTGCAAAACACACTACGTCAGTGTCAGACAGAGAGGAAAAAGGTAGAGCTTGGAGGAAACTATATTTCCTGGTGAGTAATGTTTACTTTTAAATACACCTTCCGTTTTGGAATGGCCTCCTGCGCTTTTTCAAGTGCAAGCAGAGCAATCGCTAGCTTTCTCTTGTCCATGTCTATTTTCAACAGTGTTTCCCCTTTATTACTTCAGGTTGGCTTGCTCATGCTAATTAGATAGCTGTATAGCCATGAGAATGATGCAACGCTCCTTGCGCCCTTTGAGCTCTCTGTTACCAGCGACGCCGATGGCTGCGTTTTGTGGTTCAGTGTGAAGAAAAGTGTCCTATCTGATGGGTAGAAGAGCTTCTGGGGTGGTCGGCAGTCAAGTAATTTGGACTCGAAAAAAGGTGGAAGGATTTGAATATTCTCAAGTTTGTGCTAGTGACAAGAACAATTGAACACATGGTTCCTTGGTAGAGAGAGAGCCTCTACCAGCTGAGATGGATGACTGCTGCTGAAAATCACCCTGGCTGTGTTTTTTATTCGTTAGAGGTTCAGTTTGTTCTGCTGATTCAACCTGCAACAGGGGGGAAAAAAAGCATTTTCCTTAGAAGACGAAAGATGGTGTTTCCACTTTCATTCTTCACTGACACCGGTGAACTTAACATTTAAAACGCAACACCACCAACCAGCTCCTCTTTCTGTCTCTTAACCAGCACTCATAACTAGCACACATCTTTTGTTGGAGACAGAGATTTGGAGGTTAGGCCCAGACAGCCATTATGTATCTCTTCTTATTACATAACGTTACATCTAAGGGTCTATTGAATAAACATTATCCATGTATTAAAATGAGCATTAAACATGAGTCTTAATGTGTTCTCATAGTGTTTTCACATCTGAATAGGTTCCTTTGCGTGGTTAATATGCTTGGCGATTAAGTCAGAGCTGAAATGCTTGAAGCCATTGGTATTCCCACTGTGAAGTAACATTAGCCATACACACAGCCAACATATAGGCCTAGGGGCTGAACTGGAATCTAGAATACATTGAGTGGGCTGTATCAAACTTATAAAATAAATTGAAAAACAGAAGATTCATACATATCTATACTGGCAAAAAACTAATAAACCACTAATAAATTTTCACTCCAACAAATTTCATTGCATCTACATCTGCACATATGCACACAGGGCTGACAGTATCTTAAGATTATGATAATGGTCAACCCTAAATAGTACCATATACAGTAAAGGATAAGAGAAGAGAGACACTTCCACGAGTCTTCACTTGAGGACAAACACAGAATGTAGTAATATCTGATCCTATACCCCTCCTATTCAATAAGGCTCCAGTATGCCATACCAGTTCCTCCCCCCTGAGGAAATGGGAGGCAGCTTCTCATCACTGATATTGCAGATATTCGGGCTAACTTAACTTAAAGGAGGATCCATTGCCATAGTATTGATACAAGAGGTCTTTCTCAATGCGTGTTTTTGTCTGTTCTTGTGTCCAGACCACATCTGGCATAATATCTAATAGTACAAAATAAAAGAACTCTGAGGACAGAGGACGGATAAGAATCCCATTGGTTTACTTGCCAGCCAAAACATACTGAAGGTACAGTGAATGGTGACTTGACTAGAGCTGGTTTTGCCTGGGTCCAGACCTTTGAATCCGCACACTCCACTGGGTTGACTGATTCTGGTCTGGCATCATGACATGAAACAGCGGCGTTTCTCGGTTGAAAAATCAACCGGTCCAATGAGCGCTGGGGGACTAACGATTAGCCAATCAGCGCCATGGGCAGGACTAACACCGTTGTCAAGCGTTGTCAAGCTGTGCGCCGGAACCAAGGAGGAGTAATAACAACAATGGCGACCGCTATAGACAAGATAGACACTGCTATCGAGGCTGTTCTAAATCCATTAAAAGTCGTCGTACTTTGTTTTTACTTCGCTCTGTGTTGTCAAAGATGCTCTATACTTTCTGAACCGTCTCTGGTGTTGTCATGGCTACGCAACAGTGTCGACTTAAAATGACGTTAGATTCAGGCAGATACGTTGGTCTCTAGTGATTGGTTAGGGAAAATCGAATCCCCCTCCCCCACGGAAATCGGTTAGAGTGGAGCCAATGTCAGACTGAAGATGGAAATGGAGTGTAACGAGTTGACAATTCTGTCTGATATCAGGCAAGAGCTGGTTGAAACAGCTAGGGAAATGGAGACTGTCAAAAATTGACCTCAAGCACACAGCCCATCTCAAACTGTAAAGATGTTCTCTGTTCTTGCATTTGTTCCCCAAGACAACATAGTAAGATTGTTCTCCACATGACTTGGAATTCTTGGTATAAGAGGTTTTGCAGTTGGTTTTGCATGGAGATCCATAAAAGAACTGAACAGCTGCCAGGCCATTCAGTGCTAGGCCAGCGGGTCACATCATCTACCCATTCGGATCGGGTAATTTTATCCCGTTACTTAACGTTAATTTGTCAACGCAGTTGTTTGGTCCAAGTGACAGAACGTAGTGTAAAAGATTGTTCACTGGTCACTGTTTTTCTAAAGGTAGATACAGATAGTTTTCCCACAAATAGTTGTGTATGCTAATGTTACTGTAGGTGCTATCTGCATCCACTCTGCGATCGCAGGCTTGTGACGTCAGCAGTGTTTACCAACAGAAAAATGGTCTCTAGGACAGTGATGTTCAGCTGACCAGATGCTATCATTAGCTAACAAGCTGATCAGTTCCCACTCAAAAGCAGTACAGAAATGAACCATGTGTATTCAATGCTGCTCAGAAAAAAGTGTATTCAATGTAAGTTCAGAAATGCAATCAGATGTTATTGCCAAAAACTGAGGATCTCTCTTATGGCCGCTAGAGGGCATGTTACGACACCTGAATGCCCTCTATTGATAATCACCTATGGCTTCTTTTTTTTTTTCTTTTTTTTAGCATTTCTGCTTTATTAGACAGTCACAGCACAGAGACAGACAGGAAAGTCAGGGCAGAGAGAGGGGGTGACATGCAGCAAAGGGCACGGGCCAGATTAAAACCTGTGCTAGGACTCTACCGGTTGAGCCACCAGGACGCCCCCAAGACAGAGGTCTTCAATCCTGGTCCTCGGACCCAAACTACTGCTGGTTTCATATCCTACAAGGTTGCTAATTACATTGCATTCCCAGGTATGAAATAGTCCCTGATTAGATAGCTGGAATGAAAGCCAGCGGGGCTCTGGGTTGAAGGATCGAAGACCACGGACCTAAGAAGTCTTTCACAGAGCTTCTGTGACGCAGCGGACTAACAGCTAGTCCAGCTCACCGCCGGTTTCATGTGTCATCATCCCTCCCCCCCCCCCCCCCTCCATCTCCCACCTCTCCTATCTTTAGCTGATCTTAAAAAATATAAGCCTTCCATGAGCACATTTCAATTTATTCTCCCTGGCGTGTGTGCTGGTGCTCACACTCACACAACCTTCGACACGTTAGACCGTGAAGTGTGTGAATGGATGGTGACAGCTCAGTGATGGGCAACTCATGGCCTCTCATTATTGGCTGAAGCTTTCCTGTGACCCTGTAGGTGTCACCATAGCTAATGACGACGCACACACACACACACATACACACAGAAACGCAGCAGATTTGTCACTTCATTTTACTCTGATTACTGAAGCAAGTGAGTAATTATGAAGGCCAGGTGAGAGGAGGGGGGGAGAGCTGCTGATTGGGCAGAAATGGGACAGGCCCGTTTGAGAGACACACTGAAAAAGAAACAGAGACAGAGAGATGAATAGGTAAAGGGGTGGGTGGTGAAGGGGGGGGGGGGTGCTTTGCTGTAGATGGAGAAAGGGAGAAAGAGAGAAAGATGGAGAAGAAGGGGGGTGGGGGTGGGGGGTGCATGGGCGTCCCCAGATTCATGGCTTTGACATCTGCGTCCTTCTCGACTCGCTGCTCACAGCCCGTTTGTCATCCCCCTCCTCTCTCTGTCTCCCCCATTGGTCGGCTGTGAAAGGGGGGGGTGAAGAGAGGGAGGTGGGGAGTGGGGGGGGGGGGCATGGGAGAAACAGATCCCTTCTCCCTGGACGCTGTGCTGTGCCAGGCGAGCGGGGACACATTTAAGGATGAAGGGGAGGTTAATGTAGTGGGGAGAATGAGGGAGCCGCTGTAACACTCTTCTAATGTAGCTTAAACACACATACAGCAGCAGCACCGAAGGGCTGGACCAATAACTCAGCATAAGCGGGCACACACACACACACACACACTCAAAATGTGAAAAATAAAACAGACTCAAGAGTAGAAGTTGAGAGAGTGACAGGGATAGAACTAGGATTGACCTCTGGTAAAGTAAAAAAAAAAAAAAAAAGCAAAACTTATCTTTGTGTACGTTTATTTTGCACATAAGGTGCGGTCAGACTATGCAAAGTGCGAGAAAGTTTGCTTCACCTTTCATTCACTTCCGCTGAGCAGACACACGTGGCTGTGTCACCTCCAGTTCAACACAGAAAAGCAAGAAGAACATCTGATGCACCTTCTACACCTTCCACACCTCCACTTTCTGTGACTATGGTGAGAAAGGCAGAGGATGGTACTGTTTGGACAGAACAGACAATCTCGGAACCCATCGTCTATCGGTCTGATGACGATTAGACTCTGGGGGCGACGGCCAATATTTCGGGGTTTCCGGTGTAGCCAGCGGACATCCGGGCCAAGACTTCCTCTTCCATGCGGCGGTCATTGTTTACGGTCCGATTAGCAACTTGAGACACGAGAATGGAGTCGGAGTTGAGAGACGACGTCTCATATGCAGATATCTGTTTATAGAGATTAGCCGAAATGTCGTCTGGACCTAAAACACCTACAAAAAGTATCGATGTTTGTGTATTGTACTCAACACATTTGATTGCATTTCTGGACTTACAACAGCATTGAATAGTCGTGGTTCATTTCTGCGCTGTATCTAACCATAGTATCAGCGATGGTATCAGCTAACCATCTCTGTCCTGTTGTTCACACCTCTAATATGCTACATTTGATATTTAGCTAGCTAACAATGCCAAAAAGCGTTTGTTTAGGTTGAAGCTGCAATAAGCATAATTTTCTGGCCACCAGAGGGCAACAGAAACTGCAACACATTTGTAAACAACACACAGCAAAGCCACTGCACTACAGAGACCTACTAAGGACAAACATTGCAAAGCAGTGTGAATAAAGGCTAACAGCTAAGCTAACCGTACCTACGGAGAAATCTCACCAGTCTCACTTTGACAGATCTTTCTCCCGCTGAAGGTCACATGTTCCACAATGACAAGTGAAGAGACAGGTAGCACTTACTAAATTTTTACTAAATGTAATCGCTTGCATCCATGATTCCGCTATTATGACAAAATTTTCAGGAATGGGAGGGGGTGAGGGACGCTATAGAGTACAACAGGCCACCTGGCCAAAGACCAGCCAATAGCAGATGGCCAGTTCAATACCCTATTTTTCACCATTAGGTGTCAGGCTTCACCAAAGATTTGGATTTGGGGTTTAGTTGCTCTTTAAACAGCAAGGGAGGAGCCAGAGTGGAATTTGACAACAAGCTTTAGGAAAGAGGTGAAAACAGCAACACAGCTGCTGCTGTGTGGATATTGGTTTATATCATTATGTCTCAATTAAATCTCCACATAGCACACATTAGTTTCAGGATTGGTTATAAGGTCTGATATCGCTTATTGCAGGTTTAAGTGAGTTGAGTTTTCTCAAGCGTCGGACTTCGGATTTCATTTATTTTGCCTTTTACGGGGATTTGAGTCAGACATTTAACAAAGATAACATTTAAGACATCAAAGAACATATAAACCACACAATGGGAATGCCAGTGTGATTTCTACACACAGATAAGCTAGGTGCTGCAGCAGGTTAGAGCTGTGATCCTGGTGCAGGGTCAGGGGGGAATTAAGTGCATTTGTGCGAGTTCATTAGTTTGATGAATTGGTTTGAACGAATGAATTCAGAGTCCTGTTTGTTTTCGCTGCAGGCATTCGGAAGCGCCGTCCAGATGGCATTAAGGTGTATTCACTGTACAGGTATATGGGCGGGATCGTTAGCGATGCGTCTGGCTGGGTCCAATGTGACCGGCTACGACTCGGAGCAGCTGACGGAGCCGGAGCCGCCGGCGGGTTGAGAGCGTCGGGGTTAAGAGCTCATGACGAACCATACGGCGTTCTCTGACCTGTCACATCCCGTTCCACTCAGGTCACACCTTCGCCCGTCCAATCTCCCCCCGCTAACTGATCTGTCTCTCTGGGTGCTGTCATTCCAGCTGTCCATCCACATAGGGCTAGGTGGGTGTGTGTGTGTGTGTGTGTGCGTGTGTGTGTGAGTGTGTGACCTCTCCCTCGTGTCCCAAGGAGCCACTAAAGGCAGTGTGGTGGAACCGCTCCTATGTCGGGTCACGTTTGGCACAAGCCATTAAACCTGGTCAGTGGCTGGGACGGGCTGACCCAGGGAACACACACACACACACACACACACAGGAACTGAAGAGGAAAACCCCTAAAGAAAAGGTCATCTTGTCATAGGATGATGTCACTGTAGCACAATCTTAGTGAATTATGGTCTCAGTATTTCAATGGGACACCCATACCTTAAAATCCCATTTATCTGTGGATAAGGGACATCTGATATCAGACTTATTAAGAAACACAGAAATTGAACAGTTTTGATTTTTTTTAAGGCTTTAACTACAACCCAAATATGAAGTTTGAGTTATATGATATTAAATGTTGAGTAAATATTTGCCGGTTAAGGCTCTTTATTCCAGTTGATATAAAGTGAATTCATTTACCATCTAGATATTTACTGCTATTTGAAGTTTACATATTCCAGATACATTTATAGAGTATAATTTCTCACTATATAGAAAGGGAAGCTTTGCATAAATCTAACACAGAAACCCCGCAAAAACATGTAAGGCCAGAAATAAAGCCTGATTAATATATAGAAGTATGTAAATAACGCTATAAATATAGCACCCCAACTGAACTCTGTGTGTGTGTGTGTGTGTGTGTGTGTGTGTGTGTGTGTTTCTCTAGTTCAGCCATCAGTCAGTCCAGCCACACAGGAGACATGTTGTGTTGAAAACAGCTGTGTGCGGCGCTGGGAGGCGGGTTGGCGGTTTGCGACATGCTGGCTGCCCCCGCCCCCCCGCCCCCACCGGCCCAGCCGTCCTCCCTCCGCTGCTTGTTACTCCGCCTCCGGCAGCGCCCGGACCGGAAGGCAGAACCCTCATGCCACGTTCATGCCAAATAGGTAAAAAGAGGAGGAACTGGGGAGCGTTCCCGTTTAGCTCATTGGAACGCCCACATCCAAAATAATTTTTATTTATGAATTTAAAACCAACCATAAACACATTTTAGTAGAGATTTCTCACTTTTTGCTCATGCTTTTAAAGTGAGATTATTGATAATAGTATTAAAAGTGGGGAATATAATCTAGCCAAATATATACATAGCTAGGAGAGCAGGGATACTATTCTAGGATGGTGTCTAATCCTGACTATTTCCAACCCGCAGAATCTGTAACTATCCTCTGTGCTCAGTGGATTTCGCAGTGAGGACTTGCGGAAACTGACAGGAGAGAGAACATGTGACCTACCTGAGCCGCCGTCGGCCAGGTACAGGTCTCTGGCGTGGAGGACGGAGTCCAGCATGGACTCAAACAGCAGGAAGTAACCCTGGGAGAGAGAGGGGAACAAACATTTGACCTTTGAACATTTTGACCACTAGAGGGTGACAAAAAACAGAAACACATTTGTAAATAAACTCACAGCAAAGCCACTTCTCCCTCCCTCCACTACGGAGGCCTACCAAGGACAAACATAGCAAAGCACAGCGCATAAAGGCTAACAGCTAAGCTATTCGTACCTACGGAGAAGTCTCACCGGTTACCAGTCTCACTTTGACAGATCTTTCTCCTGCTGAAGGTCACATGTCCCACAATGACAAGTGAAGAGGCAGGTAGCAAGTTTACTAGTTTACCCAATTTAATCGCTCGCTTCACCGATTCCACCATTATGAGAACATTTTCAGGAACGGGAGGGGGAGAGCGCCGCTTTTAAACAGCGAGGGAGGAGACAAGCTAAAAAAAGTTGGACAGCTGGGGGAGGAAGGGGGGGGAGCTTCGTTCAGGAGCAGAATTAAACAACAAGCTTTAGAAAAGAGCTGAAAACAGCAACACAGCTGCTGCTGTGTGTATATTGGTTTATATCAGTGATTCTCAACCTTTTTCATAACATAGACCCCTAATTTAGTCCACATTAGAGCCACCGACCCCCATTTGAGGGAGATTTTGTCTCTCGAACCCAAATCTGACAATATTTTTATTGTCACATATGATTTTGTCAAGAATTCCATGTCTATCTGTATTGTAGGTAGAGAGATAACAGTGAAACTATGATCAAAACAGTCATTCTTCTACATTCTCCAGTGTGTTAACTTCTTGTAAATGAAATAATGGTGAAGTTTAACAATTTATCAGTTTGCTGGGGAACCCCTGGAACCCCCTCAAGGACCCCTGGTGGTCCCCGGACCCCACGTTGAGAACCACTGGTTTATATAATTATGTCTCAATGAAATCTCCACATAGCACACATTAGGTTCAGGATTGGTTATAAGGTCTGATATCGCTTATTGCAGGTTTAATAAATGCAGAGAAGAAGAGGGGTACAGTAATTTCTGAGAACAATTGAATTATTTTCTAATTCACCATCATCTGAATTATCCGTGGCTGTGAGTGGAGCGCTGCCTGTCTGCCACCCAGCATCCCAAAGGCTGAGGTTTGGCCCCGGTGTGACCTTGTGTTCTGCTCCAGTAGGCAACACATTAACCATGGTATTATTCCATTAATGCTGAAATTGAGTTTTGTCCACATCTTGTTGGCTTCGACCTGAGTGGCAGATACTGCTGACAAATGGCTTTTTTTTTTTTTACCTTGCAACCCTCCAACCACCAACTCCCTCTCGGATAAGCCCACCTCCCCTCCGGCTCCTCCTTGTTCTTTGCTTCCATGTCGGCCGCTCCAATGTTTTATTTGTATGAACGACGGTTGGGCCGGTTAAAACATGCGGGAGGGCACATCTCCGTCTGGGACGAGTAGGCGGAGCAGAATCGGTCGGTACCCTTTTTACTGATCGCCTCTATCAGTCCCTCTATCGGTTCTTCAATATCAGTAAAAACACTCATCAGTCGTTTTAGATCTGCTTTAAGACGACAAAGGAGAAGCATGGGGAGAAGAACACTTAAAGCATAACTCCCGCCATTTTTGCCCCTATTTTCCCATCATACCGACTGATTCTGACAAAAAAAAATTTAATTTTTAAAAAAACATTCACTATTCCCTATTGAAACACATTCAATAGCGAACTGTGACGGTGTCTAAATTGTTAGTTCTTTTACCCCAATTCAAATATTATTGCACTTGATGTTAATTTGTATTTGACATGATATACTGTTTTATGTTTCTCTCTTGTAAGTTATTTTCTTTCCTGTATTATCTGTAACTTTATGCATGTTTAATTGTCCAGGTCTCTCTTGCAAAAGAGATTTTATATCTCAATGAGACTTTACCTGGTTAAATAAAGATTAAATTAAAAATTTAAAAATTTAAATTGCGTCACTACTTGCATCTTGTTTGCTTGGTTGCACAGCTCTCCTATTCACTCCTTAAAGGCCAATGGACACTCCATAAGCACCCAACATGCTGACGTTCACTCTGTCATGAGACACAAATACGTTTAATTTTTAGTTTATCCACGACCTGCCAAATTTCACTATTTATTTTGCACAACTTATTTTACACAGCGGCTAGGGCTGGGCGATATGGACCAAAAATCATATCTCGGTATTTTTAGGCTGAATGGCGATACACGATATATATCTCGGTATTTTCTACGAAGTGGGCTAAATGTTCAGTTGTAGGTAGGGCTGGGCGATATGGACAAAATCAAATATCACAATATTTTTGATCAAATACCTCAATATCGATATTGCGACAATATTGTAGGGATGACTATTGGTGCTTTCACAAAATATTTACACAATGAGATTTTTGATAAATAATCATCAGTAATGTGGATATAATGACTAAGTGGGTAAAGGCAAATAATAGAACAGCTAGAACAGTCTGGTAAGTTCAGAAAATGACATCACTTTACTGTAATGCAGCCTTTAAAACCAGGAAAAGACAACACTGATGCCATATCACGATATTACGATATCCAAAATCTAAGACGATATCTAGTCTCATATCCCGATATCGATATAATATTGATATATTGCCCAGCCCTAACAGCGGCCCATGCAGGCAGCCGCAGCTAACGGCCGAGTTCGCATCGCAACTGTATGAGAAAGAGGCGACTTGAGATCATTTTCACTAACAACTTTTTAACCAACGTGTCTCATTACAGAGCGAGAAATCAATGTGAGGAGCAGGCAAGCAAGATGTAAGGAAGTACACAGAGAGACGATTGATAAGATTTTGGTCAGAATTGATCGGTGTGATGGGAAACGTGGGAAAATGGGGTCGAAAATGTCTGGAGTTCTGCTTTTACTCTACTTCCTCTTCAGTGTAAGGGGAGAGGGAGAAGGAGAGGTGAGGGCCAGGTCAGAAGATAAAGAATGGATGGACGAGTGTGTGTAGGGGGGGGGGGGCACTAAATGCTCTGGGTGTATGGCTGAAGAGCAGAGTGGAGATGAGGATGGGGGGAGGAAGAGTGAGACAGGGAGATATAGAGAGACTGCTGTGGCCAGCTGAATAGTAATTCAGCGAGATAAGAGCCTTATTATTCAAATGAAGACAACCTTTCATTGGGGAGAGGAGGAGGAGGAGAGAGCAAGTGGCAGACAAACAAGGAACCGGGCCCTGATTTATAACTCTGACTCCAAATCGCCGCCATCTCTGTCACGGGCAAGAGGCGATAATGACGACGGCGATGAAGATGATATAACCGCCTCGTCCTCCTCATCCCGCGGGGCAATAAAGGGACGCGTTCTCCCCGTTTGCCGACGACGACCCGGTTTAGAACCGAGTCAGACGCAGAAGACGGTCCGGCCGACTGCCGCGGTCCAGCCGATGTCCTTAGCTCTGGACCGGGTCGTTTTTAAAACCCTCACACACACGGCGTACCCCGGCCTCGTAATTTAGAGCCCAATTTCACGGGACACTGCCTCACTTGAAGGAAAGAGGATATGAGAGAGAGAGAGAGAGAGAGAGAGGGGGGAAGAGCAAGAGAGAGAGAGAGCGATGCCAGAAAGCAGCGTCACACCTTACTTGATCTTGGATGATGCTCCGGGACGGCTGCCACCCCTACCGTCTCCCGTGCCCTCCCTGCTGTATGTTCCACCCCCCCCCCTAATTTACACGTTCACCATGTTAATTACCGAAACACAGAAAACACAGAGCCACCTCCGCACCGCTAGGCTGCCGTGTGAGGGGAATTAGAGATGAGGCGACACAGCTAAAGTCTGAGTTAGAGGTAGATCTCGTCAGATGACTCCAGAGTTCTTCTACAACGAATGATGCAGGCAACCCTTCGCACAATCGTCCCTGTAAGTTTAATCAAAATCAGACTGGTGGGGGCGTCCTGGTGGCTCGGTGGTCTAGGGCAGTGGTTCTCAACGCGGGGTCCGGGGACCACCAGGGGTCCTTTGGGGGGTTCCAGGGGGTCCCCAGCAAACTGATCAATTGTTAAACTTCAGCGTTATTTCATTTACAAGAAGTTACGACAATTAGAGAATGTAGAAGAATGATTATTTTGATCATAGTTTGACTATTGTCTCTACAATACAGATAGTCACAAATCTATATATATTAAATATATTCTCAGATTTGGGTCCGAGAGCCAAAATCTTATTAAATGGGAGTCCGTGGCCCTAACGTGGACTAAATTAGGGGTCCTTGATATGAAAAAGGTTGAGAATCACTGGTCTAGGGCATGTACCATGTCAACTCGACATCCAGGGTTTGAATCCGGCCCGGGACCTTTGTTCCATGTCATCCCTCTCTCTCTCCCAGTCTTCCCTCTCTCTCTCTCTCTACTGTGTACTATCCAATAAAGGCAAAAAATCCTTGAGTGACATGAACCGCTTTTTTCTCAGCCAACCAATCGCGATGACGGGGAGGTTGGCTGTTTCCCATAACAACATTAAACATGGAGAAAGTCAAAAGTGCCGGTGGAGAAATTGGTCGCTGTAATAAGTGAATTTCCGTTATCGCAACACCGATCATACAGGCAGTGTGGCATTATACTGGACGTGTATTGGGAATATCTGGTAAGCCTTTGTTTGTTGCATAAACTGTATTAGCTAGCAGCTGCTCAGCTAACGTCAGATGACTTTATCATGATCCGCTTTTTATTTCTCCTCACAAAAAGCGCTCCAGGCAGCACACAAAAACACGCTATGTGTGAACGTAGCCTAAGTAAGTAATTTTAAGAATCACTTTAGGCTCTGGTATCTTGTGATGGACATTTGTCATTATTTTTGACATTTTATAGACTAACTGATTAATCGAAAAAGTAATCGGTAGATCAATCGGTAATTAAAATAATGGTTAGTTGCGGCCCTGTGTCTGGTGAAGGCTGCAGGTCAGCAGGTCAGCAGGTCTACAAGACCTGTCAATCATATGAGCAAAGAGCATGTAGCTGGACAGTGTGTGGCATGTGACCTGAGGGCGAACATGAAGCTACACCGGCGCCGTCAGACCGCTACCAGGTTAACCTCCACACTGCAGTATGGATCCATCTTGACATGTTATTTAGTCTTTGTATCGAGACTTAAAGGTGTAGTAAGTGAGTTTTTACTGTTCCATACCACAAACTTCCTTTAAAACACTCCTGAAAATGTATTTATATCGGAAGGCCTTTCTATAATCGCTCTCTATTGTATTTGTGTTTTATTTTATTTATTTATTTTAAAGTAAACTTGTTTTATTTTATCTGATGGACTTGGTGTTACTATGGTTTTAAGTTTTGTATTTGCTTTGCTTTTATCACCATTTGTTTTGATTTGTTATCAGAAAATCATATACCTGCAGGGGGGTTGATAGGGTTGTTGATCAATACTGATGAATCAACAATTACCTGGTCAGGTGTCAGATTTCAATCTTTCGAAACTCACTTTGGGGCCTGTAATCTGTTCTGGAACAGCAGCTCCCCACCCGCTCCCTCTTTCTTCCATCAACAACATGATCTTGATAGTAGTAGACTGATCCACCCAATTTAAAGATTTTGTTACTTATTTAAAATTCTCAAAATAGGTGATACTGCGCTGGAAACAAGTGAAAATATCTCACTTCACTTTATCTCTTCTATCACTTGCTTTAAGAAAGACGAGATTGAACGCTCAATACTTGATTAAATTACTTGTTTTTTGATACCGCTTTTCCTCGATCCGTCGGTCCACAGGCTGCGAGACAGACAGGCCGAGGTGTTAGTCTGAGGAAACAGCTTAGTTCACAGCAGACAGGCAGACTGGTGCAGGCTCGGCTCTGCAGCAGAGTCAGCGTGCATTTCCATAAAACAGACTAATGAAAAGCTAATGAGAATGGGCTGGAGCAGCTTATACACATTAACAAAATTAGCATATAAAACACATTCCCCTGAGTGGGCCACCACACACACACACACATCTAAACATGCACCCATGCACGCACACAAAAATAGAAAAACCTACATTGGCGAAAACGCTTTTACAGCTGTGCTACATTTGTCAAGGATTTTTACTGTTAGCCTTTTCATTGAGTTGTCACTGCCTTTAACTTTAACACACGGAACGCTGTTAAAGCATTGTGGGTATTCTTCTCGTCAAGCACTTCTTATAGACTCTATACAGGGAACTTTTCCTTTTACTGCTGCAATGGTTTCCTGTCACCAAACGCTAGAGGCAAGAGTGGAAAAAAGCCTGGGCACGCTGCATTTCACAGATTTTTGTGTCCATCAACCCATGGGAGACTGAGCGCCTGTCAATTATAGGTACCAAGAGGCGTTTTGGTACATAACAAAAAAAAAAAAATCTGCATCAGCAGTTTACAATTTTCTCCGCCCTCCAGTACCTCCTCCCTCCCTCCGTATTCAACACACGTCTTCCTCAATTACTGCAGAACATCATCAGTTCCAGTCCCAGGAGGGCCGAGGCAAAATAAAGGGGATGGTGTGTGTGTGTGTGCATGCGTGAGTGTGAGTGTGTGTGTGTGAGGATAGCTGCATGGGAGTATTTCCATGCTCCGCTGCATACTGAAGGCAGCACCGCTATGAGAACTAGCCTCTTCTGTAGTATTCTTCAGTCGGATGACACTGAATTAGCATAAACATATCACACACATCGCTGTAATAGATTTTGGTGTGCGGTGCTTTGTGGGTGTTGGCTGCGCAGGCCGCAGCACCGGCCTGATTTCCATTTAAAGGCATGCAAATGAGAGATACGGGAGAAAGATAGTATAAGCGCAAAGCAATATATAGTAAAGCTATGAGGTTATTAGAGGCGATGGCTCTTCTGCAATCAAGGACATGATGTGTTTTTTATCAGGTTTTCCGTTCCTGCGTGACACAGGGAGTCCAACCTTCTGATGAAGTGTCCCCATGACGGTTAAACACCAAAGACTTTAAGGGAAACAGCAGCATTTTTCACTTTGGTGGTAAATTGTTTTCATAGTGTAGCATAGACTTCGGCTGATATGGGTTTTTGAAGTCCGATACCAATATTTTTGTTTCGAATCTGCCGATAGCCAATTTTCAGTATCTAAGTTTTCAATTTTCGTGCCAAAAATTACAAGTATTCGGTGTTTCCTCCAGAATTTTCTTCTTGTCAGGGTGGAAAAGCCTCTGAAACAGCATTTAGAGCATTATGGGACACTAAAACTCTCCACTGAAACCCAGGCTGATGAAATTATTCAGCAGTGTCAGCAGCTCTTCAAGGCAGGATGACCCACCACACAAAAAACATTGCTGAACAATTAAATGACTAAATCAAATGTGCAAAGAATTACTGACTATTTTTCTGTAGAGATAGATTTACTGTTCGGATTTTGGGAAAGGCCCCTTTAAATGAAACTCATTTACTTCTAAAGGTCGTACAGTAAGTCAGCGGCGACATAAAAATGTGCAGACAATGTTCGTCTCTGTAAACAATATGTGAAGTAAAAATTCATAGCTGTAAATTTAAAAACGAAAGCTATAATAATCCCAATGCACTTGTATGCAGAAGGTACTTGACCAAGCATTCAGCGGCAGTTATTAAAGTCATGGCTGTGCGGGAGCAGGGGAGGCCGCTCCTCTCCACAGAGACAACGATGGTGACTGAGTGACGTTCAAACTCTGGGTGGCACCGAATAACGGCACCGAGACGCCTGGAGATGTGAGTCTTGGTCCCTTTTTCCGAGAGAACTGCGGGGCGGTTTGTTAGGAGTGAGAACGTAATCCGATCGGCTACAGGAAACGACTGGAAAAACTCAAGGGATTATGGGTTTAAAGAGTAACTCCGGTTTGAGCTTCTCTCCCCGCCTACTGTGCGATTTAAAAAAAAAAAAATGGGCGTGAAGAGCGGGGAAGAGGAGGGGCGTTTGGGGTTGGTGAGAAGAGGAGCGGGGTGGAGTGTTCGTGGGCATGTGCACACACTGATAGGCTGGGATGGTACTTTTTGTTTTTTAACCAAATGACGTATATTCGGCTGCATGTCCAACTGAACACCGGCTGCTCATTTTAACCATTGGAGGGCGACCTGGCCAGGTTCAGTGAGATAAACACAGCACTGGTACATTAGTGCTCAAATGTCAACAATATGAACGCCGTTATTGTATTTCACATAACTACATAGTACTAAATACCAGTTTACAACTCAAAAAAAAGTGTTTTTTAGTGTGGAGTTACTATTTACAGAGGCGGATGTTCACGTCGGACAGCCAACAGTTCCTCATGCTTGAAAAGCCTAGCATGACTAAGGCTGGGTATTGGCAAAGACTTCACGATACGATTGTATCAAGATACATTGCGATACGATACATATTGCGATAAATTGCGATACGATGCATATTGCGATACATTGCGATACGATACATAGCGATACGATACATATTGCGATACATTGCGATACGATACATATTGCGATGCATTGCGATGCGATACATATTGCGATACATTGCGATACGATTGTATCACGATACATTGCGATACGATACATATTGCGATACATTGCAATTACTCTACATAATTTACTGAAAATTTAAAAATAGAGCTGAAAATACAACTTGCTGTGTACCACCTGGGTAGTCTAATATGTACATCACATTATATTGATAACTCAGCGGACAAATTGAGTCAAAACTATTTAATTCAAAAGGATTTGAGGGAAATTTAAGGACATTTTAAATCAGTTTAAAACATGAATAATTTTTTTTAATGTATCGATACGAGGGGCTGGAAAATCGATACAGTATCATGGAAAAAAATATTGCAATACTCTGTATCGATGCTGTATCGATTTTTTGCGATTTTTTTTTTTTGCGATTTTTTTTTAGAGTAAACTGCAATCTGGACTGATGCTCATATTCAGCTATTTCTTCATGTGTTCTTAACTGGTAGGAACACCAGAGAAGAAGAGACAGGCAAGTCCATTATACTGAGCTGAAGTTACAGGAACTGGAATCAGATTTGTTTTCTGCCAAAATCTCTAACCTGGCACAGGAAGACAGGTGACCAAAACTGTCCAATGAACAAGCTTCTTTTGATTCCATGTGACTTTTGTTTACAAGCTCTGGTCGGCTTGTAGTTGAAGTCCGTCTGAATCTAAACGAACCAAAAATACCAAAATGCAACTCGACTTTTCCACTGTGTTCTCACTGTTCAGACCAAAGAGAATTAAGTGGAGGTGTGACCGCACCTTTAATGCAGGTTCAAACTGCATGGAACCCTATGAACAATGGAAAGCATCCAACTTTTCATTATCCCTCCATAAACTATACACATACATTCATTACGTGCACACTACAGCCACTGAATAATAACACCAGCGTTTTCCTCAGACTGAGAGTGGATGTCGATTCTGAAGCATAGAGTTGCATTTATATTGTTGGACTGCACACCAGTCAAAGACTTAAGCCACATTACAAAGAATAGGGTGAGCAGAGCATCACAAGTTTTGTTGCACAGGCAGCTGGCTGAAAACGACTTCCTGAAGTACGCAGCGAAGTAAACACAGCCAATAAATCCTCATTAGAACATGGACACACCTGTGGCGCTGTCACTTAGTGTGTGTGTGTGTGTGTGTGTGTGTGTGTGTGTGTGTGCGTGTGTGTGCATACATTTTCTTGTATCTGAGTCTGCGTCCATCTGTGTGTGTGTGTGTGTGTGTGCATACATTTTCTTGCATCCGAGTCTGCGTCCATCTGTGTGTGTGTGTGTGTGTGTGTGTGTGTGTGTGTGAGTGTGTGACTGACAGTCAGTCAGACTGGAGGACAGGATGACTGATGACTACCGCCCTCTGCTTGGGCAGGTGAGACTCCTAGCACTGATAATGAGGCTAGAGAGGAAAGGCTGCCATTAATTTGACTTCACACCTCCACCGCACACAGATTCGGAGTGTGTGTGCGTGTGTGTGTGTGTGTGTGTGTGAGCAACTAAGAGTGCCCGTGATGCTCATTTAGTAGTCAAACTAGGTCCAGCTCAAGCTAAAACACCAGAGATGCAGCACAAAAACAGCAGAGAAGTTGAGCAGAACTTTTCATCACGCTCATGGCTCCTTTCACATTTCCCCGGGAACAGATTGACCGCCTGCTGCTCCTGCGGAACAATTTGCCGTCCTGGAAGAGTTTTTCCAAGGTGAGATTGCCACTTCCCATTTTCTCAAAAAGCTCAATACCCGGGGAGATTGGCCTTCCTCTCCATACACACACACACACACACACACACACACTGTTATCAAGAGGGCGAAATATGAAACAGGATCTGCAGGTAGTTCTTAAAGGAGAAATCTTCCACTGTGATACATCATCAGTCAACTGATGACTTTTTTGGTTTGCACACTTTCCCTCAACCTGCCTCGTCTACTTCTACTGCAGTTAGTGATTTCCTACGTTTCCCAGAATGCCTTTCAACAACCCACAGAGAACGGGCCTGAACTTACATGTAGGTGGAGAGAGAGATAGTGATAATAAGGGCAAGAGAGAGAGAGTATTTCCAGTCGAGAAAAAGCAATTCGCCCCTTACTCAAACCCCAACCTGTCTCTGCATTCTGGTCTCTCTCCTGCTCCTGTGGGTGGAGAAATTGGTCTCTCTCCTCTTCTACGATGGATTTCTCCCTGTATGATTGTTGAATGTCTCTCGGTGCAAAATGGCGGCTCTAGAAAGAAGCCCTCGCTCTTTGATTCTGAGGGACTGACACCAAAACCTGATGTTTACCACTGATGTTTTACATCCTGAAACATTTTCTCATATCAAACTCCACTGTAGCTGCTGGAAACATCTGGAGGTGACGTCACCTCGTCTACGATTGGCCAGTTATTCACGAAAAATACAACAAACTACAAACATACAACAACACAATGGACCCAGATATACAAGGAACATCGCCATTAGCTGTTTTTTAACAATGTTAAAGTGTTTTACGGTAGATTTTTCTTTTCAATATGGATGAAAGCAAGTGCAGGTCTACCCTCTGGTTTGCGGTTTGATGCTGGCATGGGGTTTTCAATGCTAGTTGTAAGGCAGAAAGTTGACTCCAATATTATGTAACCTGGGAAAAAAATCAGGCGACAAAGTTTGTTGAAGCCAACTCTCCTCTCATGTCCTTCTGTCTGCCGTTAAACAGCATCAAGCCAGCAGGCCCATCAGCTGTGATTGATCTGGGAGTGACAATCTTTGTTTAGCCTCTCGGAGTCGGTCCTCCAGCCTCCAGGCTCTTATCAGCGCCGGCCTGTTTGTTTTCCACTGTGCTCAGAGAGAGGACCGATCAATGCTGTGAGTTATGAAATGACAGTGGTGCTGCTAAAGGCAGTCTCTCAAACACACTGCCACAGCAGACAGCCACTCATCTGCCCCCCCCCCCTCCCTCCACCCCACCACCATCACAGATGCAGCACATTTATCACCCATCTCTGTCTATTAGCCCTGTAACCATTGTCTTTCTGTCTGTCTGACAACTTTGACAGCTGAACTTCTCTGATAGAATCTGTTGCTTCTCTTTTTCCCCACAGCCTGAACTGTTGGGTAAGTAGTTTTTACTTGATGATCAAACTACCCACCGCCAGGTTAACTCTTTATTAGTGCTGAAACCATTAGTCAATTAATCAATTAGTCGATCAACAGAAAATTTATTGGAATTAATTATAATTTTGATAATCGATTACTGGTTTTAGTAATTTATCAAGTAAAAATACCAAACATTTGCTGGTTGCTTTAGGTTTTTTGGCTGCTGGTCAGACTAAGGCTGCGTTCACACATATTGTTTTTTCCCCAACTGCCAGCGCCCTTTTTTCATTAAAAGCAATCGGGTGCAAGGCGCACAATAAGCGGCCGCACCTGAAAAGCGCTGCAGCCGGCGTTTTTTCTTTTCAGCAGAGCGGAGCGCTTTCAAAAGTTGAGAAATGTTCAACTTTTCAGAGAAGCGGTGGGTGGCGTGAAAATCGATTAATCGTTTTAGTTATTTATCAAGTAAAAATAGCAAACATTTGCTGGTTACAGCTTCACAACTGCTAAGATTTGCCGCTTTTCTGTTTCATGTCACTATGAAATGAATACCTTGGGGTTTTTGTCTGCTGGTCAGACAAAGTAAGACATTTGAAGAATCACTGTGGACTCTGGTAACTTCTGATGGGCATCTGTCATTATTTTTGACAATTTATACACTAAATGATTAATCAAAAAATAATCATTAGATGAATCGATAATGAAAATAATCGTTAGCTGCAGCCCTACTCTCTATACAGATACATTACTCCAGCATACGGCTCGGTAGATTGTTAAAGCTGAGGCTGTTTAGATTCTGTTCAGACTGTGAGGGTCAATGCTGCGTTCAGGTCCTGTTGGAATTACCGTAAATACGACCGGCCGAGGGAAAAACCTTCATGTCAGCATCCTAGTGGTGATGACAGGAGGAACATGTGGGGGTCTGTGTGGGCTCTGATGTCTCCCATTTGGAGTCACTAATTGTGGACGTGTGTCAACACAGGCAGCAAACAAGGCAGAGAACCCCCTGTTGTCAGCAGTCCAAGGTAATAAAAATCAAAATTATCAGTTATATTCACACTAATACAATCAATTTAATACACTTAATACAACTGAGTAATGTCTGCTGCAGATTGTTTGATTTTAAATTCCTAAACAAAAATGACAACACAGTCACTACATTACACAGCGCTCGGTGCTTTACAAAATGTTTTACTTCAGTAATTTTGAATTTTTGTCTTATGTTAGTTTCCAATCCTATCTGAGCTTATTGGCCATTCAAAACCCTGACCATGTTTCACTGAATGCCTTCCACCCAATACACTTTCCAGGCCAGAGAACACCATTTTCAATCACATCGCATGTGATGATAGATGAATCTATTCCTTGTTTTGCTTTTCTTTAGGAGTGATGCTATTGTTTGCCACTGTAACCCAAGGCTTCCTCTGTTGATCCAGAGCACATGGATCTCCAGGCCTATTAATCACTCCAATTTCAGATCAATTACATCGTTCCATGAGCACAGACTGACCAGACTGAGGCTAAAGTCACAAATGTTGGATATGCTGCCCACTGCTGAGTCTGTTGTATGCATCATTTTTTAACTTTTCTTTTTCTACTACTTTACTTTTTCCGTTCAGCCCTTGTAAATGGCATTTCCCTTTCATCTTGTATGTTTTCAGTCACATGTTCCCACAGAGCCAAGGAAGCAACACACAGTGTATGGGTTCTCTGAGCAGAAGAAATGCTAGATACTAATCTATTCTTAGCCACAGTATTCCCTCCTGTGTTTCCCCACCATCCCTGGACAGGCTGGTTTGACCCAATTTGTCCGTCCTCTGTTGGAGGCCTTGGCCTGAGTGTGAGTGTGTGTGTGTACGTGTGTGTGTGTGTGTGTGTGTGTAAGTGTGTGTGTGTGTATGCATGAATGATGGACAGGGCCGGAGGATATGGAAGGTAAGTGATACATTAAAGGGATAGCCAACTAAAACATGCAATTTCTCATTGAAATGTTTTTTTTTAAGTCATTGTTGGGTGTAAAAAAAACCCCACAAACAGTGAGAATCTGAAGTCGTTTCTCCGCTGAGAAAAGTCTATCAGTTGATTTCTCTGGTTTGCTGCGGATTAAAAACTACTTTCATACATCAGAGTGGGAAATCCGATCGGATCTCGACCTCAACACGCCTCTCTCTCTCTCTCTCTCTCTAGTCTACAGTGAAGCTCGCTCAACCAAGGTTTGGAGGAATGTGTGTTTTTAACCACAATGGCTAATCTATGCTGACAGAAATTGTTTTTGCCGGTAGATGTTTTAGTTTGTGTTAAAGATTTGGAATTTATCAATTTTGGCCGCTAAGCTCTCTCTCCCTCTCTCTCTCTCTCTCTCTCCAGTGTAGAGTGAAGCTCGCTCGCCCAGCAGCTCTCTGACCTGTTTCACTATAGAAAATGCAGCAGCAGTTATTGAATGTTAGGAACGCTGAAATCTTGGTGGAGGATGAACATAGAAGTCAAGAGTGATACTAAATAAAATCAACAGTTTTTTTAACTGGGTTGACCGTCCCTTTAAAGCTCTGACAGGCCAAGGCGTTAGATCTGCTTAAAGTCACAAGGAAGTTATATTTTGAATAATTTTGGTGTCTTGTTTCTATAATTTGACATATTTACAGTTGAAACAGGAAGGAAGGCTTCAACAGCGGGCGGGTTGGACCGGAACAAACATGGAAAGAGACTCAGTACTTTGTTCATACTCTTGATCTGCAGCCTGATGAAGGCAGAGGCTCAAACCTGTTGGTAGTCTGGCGCAATAAATTATTTATTTTGCAAGAGATCTAATTGGATCTAACTATGAACAATATGAATGACCTGCTCCTTCCATGGGTCTGCGTTCTCAACCTCTTAATGTTTGCATAATCTTGACTTTCAAAAATTCTGGGTACTGGTACGGCATGAAGCGTGAACCACTAAAATACTTATTCCCAGGAAATAAAAGTCGTAAGATTTTACTCTGATGAAGGCAAGGGAGGCCGCTCTCATCCAAGTGGGTTAGACATCCCCACTTCTATGATCTTATCCTCCTCGTTGGACATGCCATGATAATAAAGGCATTTTTAATATACAATTAAGAGTGCCTTGATCTTTTGGAGTGCACAATTCTCCTTTCTTTTCCTTTCATGAGATTTCCATCTAAAAATCCGAGAAGATAAAGATTTTGCACATTTTTTGGGGCATTTATTGTTAAATTTGAGTACGTGATGATATGGAAAATTAGTCAACAAGATGAAAAAGTAATCGTTCATTTCATTGTGACTTTAAAAACCCTTGCCTGTATGAGCACATCATCCGTGGTTTATGAGAGATGCACTGAAAAAGCACTTCTGAAACAACTTTATGAAAAAAAAATAATTTAAATCGCCGTAAAGCAATGACTTCTCCAGAGTCTCAGTGAGATAGTAGAGACGCTCCCTGGCTGCAGCACAAAGCCATTAAGGTTTAATACAAACTAAAGCCATTTACACCGGGCCAAAAGTCTCCTGCCGTTGACAACTGTCATTTTTCCATTTTATACAGGCAGATTGGAGGGCAGCCTTTAAAGCCCTGGGCACCCTGAGAAATGTCTGCCATCGCCGCGGTGATGAGAAGTGACTGGAGGATTCTTAGATTTATTAGCGCTCCGTGAGCCGGTGTCATCAGAGATTACGCCCCCTATCCTTCACCGTTCCACCGGCACGTCACCCGGCGAATTTCAATTTTCCCCCGGTAAGAGGACGGGAAGGCTCTGGCTCGTGACCCCTGCTCGTGACCCTGGGGCCTCGCGATGGATGGGGGGAGGCGGAGGGGGGGACAGATACGGGACGCTTATGAATTAGGGATGACTTCAGCGGTGCGTTCAACTTTGGCCGTCTCGCCTGTATCGCTATAGAGAATCTCCCTGATAAATGGGCATCAAGGCTAAGGAAGACTGCTCCTCCTGGTTAGGTATTCAGCAGAGCTCGTAGTCAGGTTTAGCCCTGGTTAGGCCATGTTTAAAACATGGCTGCCGGCACCTTGGACTCTGCGCGCTCATTGGCTGGTAAAGGTCCAACCCAAGACTAATTTGACCATCTGCATTTCGGGTATACGCGCATGTTCTTGAAGACTTCCACTGTTACATGGAAAATAGGCTTTTTAGAATGTTTCCCCCCCCCCAATGTTTACACATAACACATGTAAACAAGACTCAAAACACACAGAAAGCTGATGTCTAGCTCTCCTTGTGTCAAAAGTGCTCAGATGTGTCCCAGAGCTCTCATAACAGTCAGAAGTTAGAACAGGCCAACGAATGGGAAGTCTGTAAACACACATTAAAGGGAAGGTTGAGTGATTTTATAAGCCGACCCTATTAGTCACTAATCAAGCCCTGTCTTAGAGCTTGTGTTTCTGTGAAATCGGCAAACACCTCCTATTATATTTGTTAGTAATGCTAGCACAAGTCAATGGGATATGAAACCATAACTCTTAAAATCACTTGCATGTCATTCCATACACTTCCATAACTATAGTAATAGTAAGAATACGTAATAGAACTTGCTGAAATTGAATTGGATTTTTAAAGCAGTGGTTTCATACCCCATTGACTTGCACTAGCATTGCTAACAAATGCTAACAGGAGGCTGGTGCTGATTTCTCAGAGACAAAAACTCTTCGATGTAAAACATGTTTTGAATGTTATAATAGTGGACATGCTTAGTGATAAATAGGATAGGCCTCTAAAATCACTGAACCTTCCCTTTAAGATCCAGTCAAAACCACTGGTTACCAGTAAAAAAAACTGTCCAGGGCACTGTGTCCCATTTAAAAAATTTCAATGTCTATTTCATATGGCAAGAACAGTCCATGCCCATTCTGCTTTAAAGACCCACTGCAGTGCTCCTTCCCTTTTGTTTTTGCGAAGTTCTTCAGTGTGAAAAACAAATATCCTTAAACAATAAATCTTTGTAACATGGGGCACCATACTGCAAATTCCAGATTAGATTTGTAGAGAAGTAATGAAACTGAATTTCAGAAGCCTGTTTTGTTTGAAGTTGTCGCTGACTTGCCGACTCAACACAGTAACAGTAAAAGTTACATTTTACTGCTCTGTTCAGAGG
The DNA here is from genome assembly GCF_046629955.1 of Centroberyx affinis. Lineage (NCBI taxonomy): Eukaryota > Metazoa > Chordata > Actinopteri > Beryciformes > Berycidae > Centroberyx > Centroberyx affinis. The sequence continues at coordinate 388,548 of NW_027280927.1, forward strand.
CCGTTTACTTCAAGTTAACCCTTTACTGTCTAGACTTGGACTGGGTTTGTATTCCTCTTCACCGCCTGTGAAACCATCTCACTTCAATTTACCATTCGACTTACAGTTCCTGGGTCACTGTTATTACTTCCTATGTTCTAATGTTCTACTAGCCATAACTGTTTCTGTTGTTTCTTTCCGTGCGTTTGTGTACTAACCATCCATTCTGAGATGATGATGTCCACCTTCTCCACAGGCAGGCTGATGTCCTCGATGCGGCCTTTCATCAGAGTGATCTTGTCCTCCAGCTGGTTGGACCTGCGGCACCGAGACAGAGCAAGACTTAGAGACTCGACTCCTGGAGCAACTGAAGCCGACTTCATGCAACGTGGCATCAAACCAATCGATGGTCAAAAGCGGATGTTGCAGTTTTGAATATTATGATCCCTGCAAATCACAATTACAGCAAAGAATTTCTGTCATAGAGTTAGAGTCAGAGTTGTGTTTTGTATTGATTGTTGTGTGACTGAAGCTGGAATAATCGCTCCTTACCAAAGACTTATGACATTGAAGTTAATGTGTCAACAGTGGATATAAATAAGAAATAGATGCAGCCGCTGTTGCTTCCTAAAAAAAATAAATAACAGCATAACCCAAGTGTTTTGTAGCCGGACGATTGAACTGTGGGTCCAAAAGTCCAACACTTACCCATTTATTTCCTCTATTTTCCTCACTGACAACACTTTGATCAAGAATGGGCCAACAGTCACACACCAGAGCATCGTCAGTGAGGAAAATAAAGGAGATAACGAGGTAAACACTGGACTTTTGGACCCACAGAGCGATCGTTTGGCTCCAAAACACTTGGATTAGCCAACCAGGGTTCCTACATATTTTCAATTAAAAAATTCCATACTTTTTCCAGACCTCGATTTGTTTTGAAGATTTTGTCTGGTGTTCAATATGATTTACGCAGATAGACATCTTGCCCCTGCTAACTAGGTCATATCACTGTATAGATGAAGATTGTTCTTCACAGCCACAAATATTAGAATATGTGAGATGATTGGCAGGGTTCCTACACGGTTTCCATTTTAAAATTCCATATTTTTCCCCAGACCCTATGTTCTTGACTGGATTTGATTTTGGTGGGTATTTGATATAATGCATGCTGACAGCGGCTGGGTAATAAGAGCGTCCCTCTATCTGAACATTATTCTTCACATCAACAAAAAATGTGGACTCAAAGTGGCTCTACAACAACATAAAAGCTAGAATTATGTGTGTATCGGACCTGAACCGCAACATTTTCCATACTTTTGCAGACATTTTTTTCAAATTCCCAAACTATTCAAGACCTGGAAATGATCAAATTCATTTTTAATACTTTTCCAGACTTTCCAGACCTGCGTAGGAACCCTGGCCAACAATGTGAGAGTAAATGTACATTTCCTGATTTTATTGGAAGATTCTGGTGTTCAGTAAAATGTATGCAGACACCAACTCTGCTGTATCACTCTATAGATGATTATTACAGAATTATTACATTTTATCATTTATTATCAGTTTATTATTATATATTATTACAGAACATGAGAGACGACAGAGTTATAAAACAAACAAAAATATGTAGTCAAATTGTGTATCGGGACAGTGCAGCAATATTTTTCCACACTTTTCCAAACTTCCCAAGACCTGGAAATTGCTAAATTGTTTTTCCCTACATTTCCATACATTTCCAGGCGGGTGGCTGTGCGCTCCCAGAGGTGCGGACGGAGCGCATGGGGAGGGGACCGTGAGATCGGAGCCGTTTAAACGATCCTTCCTTTCTGACCGGCCGGTCTGGGTATCAATCTCTGTGAATATTCCATTATCATGACAGCTAATGTTACTGAGGACAGAACAATTACTCACAGCCTAGAGTGCATTTCTGTAGCAGCGATCCTTATCTTGAACTGTCTCTCCTCTCTCCTGCTCTGCTCCTGCCGCTATCACCTTCTCCCAGAATCACCCCCCCCCCCACCCCCCCTTCCCCCCTCACCCCCCCCTCACCCTCCTTTCACGAGAGGGAAACACTGTAATCTCATTATTGGGGTAATTTAGAGGACAATGTCAGGACTCTAGAGAGAGAGTCTATCTGTGTGTCTTCGTAGGGGCGTGTGTGTGTGTGTGTGTGTGTGTGTGTGTGTGTGTGTGTGTGTGTGTGTGTGTGAGACAGAGAGAAAGAGATTGTGCGTTTCATCATAGGAACACCAGTCTTTGCAATACACTACTGTCATTTTAGAGAATTGTGGCCTTTGCCATACAAGTGAGTCTTTTTGTAATAATTTGTGCGTGTTTGTACAAAAAAAAAAAAAAAAAAATGAATTTCACTCCTATAGGCCAATTATTGGATTTTTTTTTTCTATTGGATAATCCATCCATTAAAGTCATTTGCACAAATCATTTAGATAAAAAAAAAAATTAAAAAAAAAGTATTTAGAGCTTCTCCATTAAGGAAGCGGCTGTGAGGGAAGGAAGTCACGTCCGGCATTTCATTTAAACTTTGCCGACGGAGTGGAGACAGGAGATGGATGCTCCTGCCTAACCAACGGGAGCCACTTTAATTACCATCCTTATATTAACATCAAGAGGAAGTGACGGATGCACCCCGCCTGCCTCACACACACACACACACACACACACACACACAAATAAGAGCTATAAATTCACAAGGCAAGGGAACAGTAGATTTGAAGGACCCAAGAGCAGTGACTGTCTGTGTGTGTAAATACATGCATGTCTGTGTGTGTGTGTGTGTGTGTGTGTGTGTGTGTGTGTGTGGAGCGTAGGGGTTCCAACACCTTTCCTTAGTTGAATCTTCACTGCTGGGGAGCCTAAGACACGGCCCCGCATGCCAACACACACACTCCAACAGCGAGTCAGTGGGCTGTAAAATTAAAACGTCCTTTCTTCGGCAATCCCGTTGTTTTGCTTATACGACACTCTCTTACATAATGATAATAACAACAGTCATAATGGGCCGTAACTCAAAAACGCATTTTGGAGGCGGGGGTGTAATAGAGGAAGCAGGTGAATGTGCGGGGAGCAGAGGCTCTGGTGGAGGTAAATGGGCTCGACCACAGAGCGCTGTCTGGAGACACACAGCAGCTGAAATTGGACTGAGGACTGTATTAAAAGGTACAAGTGGGGGGTACTGTGTGTGTGTGTGTGTGTGTGTGTGTGCAGGTCTCGGACTGCAGTTTGGGTGGGGGGGAGCGGAGGCGCGGAGGTGAATCAGTGAGACCGCGGGTGTAAATTACGTGCGTTACGGCCGTGCCGACTGACAGCGGCTCTATTGAAGTCAACCAGCTGAGACAAATAAAAGGTGGCTGGAGGTCAGGCAGACCTCTACTCCCACAATCCCCTGCTGCTGCTGCTGCTGCACGCACAGAGGGACGGCGGCCCAGAGAGAGTGGGCTGATTCACCTCAGTCCAGACAACATTTGCACTCGCATAGATGCATCTGAGCCATGAATACAGGGGAAATTACACTGCGATGAGTCAGACACACACACACAGGAAAAAAAAGGAAAATTCCACCCTCGGATCCTCTTCCACTGTTAGATCTCATCAGTCTGTGATGTTCAATTCATTCCAGGAGTGTTATAATTAACTTTTTTGGCGAACCCACTTTCCCTCAGCCTGCCTCGTCCACGTCTACCACAATTAGTGATTTCCTACGTTTCCCAGAATGCCTTTCGACAACCCCCAGATAAGGGGAGTGAACTTGTCACATTTGGATGTTGGTTATAGGTGTACGGTGGAGAGAGCGATAGCGTTACTTAGCGATAGCAATAGCAGAGCGAGAGTTTTTTTTTTCCAGCTGAGAAATAGTGAGTCGTGTCTTGTGGCTGCATTGCATTCTGGTCTATTGAGGCGACTGTGGGTGGAGAAACTGGTCTCTTTAGCAGTTCAGACTTGGGCTGTAGCACAGGGACACACATCTTCAAATGAATGGTTTTCCATAGTGTTCAACCAATGTGGATTTTTGAAGGCCACTACTGATATTTTTTAATCGAAGCTGATGAATGCAAACATTTTTTCTTTTAATATCTCTGGATTTGTGGGCATTAAAAATGGTCAAATTCAAAGTATTAACTGTTTCCCCCAGAATTCTCTTCTTGTCAGAGTGGAAAAGCCTCTGAAACATTTGGAGCATCATGGGACACTAAAACTCTCCACTGAAACCCAGATAAAACTGTTTTAGTGTCAGCAGCTCTTTAAGCCAGAATGACGCACCACACCTATTCGATAGATAGATAGATAGATAGATAGATAGATAGATAGATAGATAGATAGATAGATAGGGCCGATATCTCGCTCTAATCCCAATTTTCCAGTAGTCAGACAGCAGATGACACTGAATCACTTCATTCTGCCGCTGCCAAGTTCGAAATTCAAATTCAAATACATTTCTCACCTTACTATGTCCATGGCCTGATAGATGATTTCTGATTGGTCGACCCCTATGACCTGCTTGGCCCCGGCTCTGGCGGCGAACATGGACAGTATGCCCGTCCCACAGCCGACGTCCAGCACCACCTGCAGGACGGGAGGGGGAAACACATCTTTACACCAGAGAGGTACCAGAGCAGGAGAGAGCCGAACACTTTCTGCCAAAGCTCGTATCGGCAGGTTCGTACCGTCCGCCACCGGTCTAAGATATCACGTTTGGCTGTGTTGCATTGTGGGAAAGCGTCTCCATCTCCTGCTGGTTCATTACTGGATGTTTTCACCTCTGTCTGTCTGTCTGTCTGTCAGCAAGATTTCTCAAAAAAAAACGGATTTGGCTGAAATCTGGCGGACAGATCCCTCTTGGTCCAAGGATCAGGTGATTAGATTTTGGTGATTATACAGAGCCGGGATTTCCGCCATTAGACACTTTTCATTTTTTTAGTCCTAACTGCTATGCTGCATTCATGTGCTGGTGGGGAAGTACGACATTCGGGACTTCCAAGTCGGTTGCTAAACAGCAGTGTTGCGTTCACATCCTATCTAACAAACAAACCGTTACGGAGGCTGCAGCTTTGAAAGTTGGAGAATTGTTCCGTGTTTGTGGAGGTTTGCCATCTATCGAGTGCTTTCTAGTTGCCTTTGTTTCTCCATGCTAGCATCTCACGGTCCACATTTCTACACGGATGGTTCTCGGCTTTGTGAGCTTGTTAGAAGATTGCTGCACTTTCATGACCGATCCCACGCGGCTTCTACATCTTCAGAGTCGCCGCCGCTGTTGTTGTTCTGAGTTTTTTGGTCAACACTAAGTAAACAAACAATACATCGCATTGATTACGACTGTGTTTTTCTATTTTAGGAAAGTTCGACTGATTATACCGCTCCTCCCACTGTTCCCTTTGTCATGTTTCTACTCCCCAATCTCCACACACCTCTCCGTTCCCCCTCGCTCCACCATTTTCTACTCCTCTGCCGCATTTCTGTGCCCTTACCCGTCCTTTTTTTTTTTTTTTTTTTTACCCCCCCCCACCCCTCCCCCTTTTACTTAACATTATCAACAAAAAAAAACAAGAATATCCTGTTCTGTACCCTGTCTGCTGGTTTCCCTCAGAAGGTGACACCTCCATCTCTGCTGCAGCCCCCCCCCCCTTCCCTCTGACAGGAATAATGTACATTCCCCCCCATCACCTGCTGCCTCACGGTCCTACACAACCCTGCCTCCCTCCTCCACGGTCTCATCCTAGCACTAACCAGCAGCCGCCCATATAATGGATGGTCATGATACAGGCCACTGCCTCTTGCAACTGACGGCAGCGGGGGGGCGGGGGGGGGTTGGTGGTGGTGGATAGCGTGCGTCTGTTATCAGCGCTCTGCAGTCGACACCCGAGCGGCGCTACGGCAGCTAATAAAGTCACACTGTGTTTTAAATCAGACGCAATCACCTTATTAATGCCTTTTCCAGCAAAAACGCACGCTCTCAATAGGTTCGGCTATACGTTAAAGCAGCTCACACACACACACGCACACACACACACACACACACACATCTGTTTGCGTACGTTCGGCCCGTCTCACCTTGTCTTTGAACACTTCCGGGTTGCGGTACATGAAGTCGCGGTAACTCTCCGTCCGCACCTTATCCTGTGAAGAGAATGATGAAAATTTAAGAAGAAGAAGAAGAAGAAGAACAACAACAACAACAACAGCACTAAAAAAGAGGTGAGGAGCCTGTTTTGGGTCGTAAGAACTGAAAGCGCAACTTTTCCATAGGAAATAATAAAAAAACAGTGCCAGGTCTTTGATGGACACAGGGTCTAAGAATTGTATCTATATTTTCCAGTAATATACTGTACATCTACTGTACTTCCTTGTGTGAAATCACTACTAAAAATGATGGAAAACACAACAAAATGAAAACATACTGCAGTGTTTCTAGGGTAAAGAGAGGTGTAATAAGTCCACAGTCCAGTCATCACCATTTCCATAGCTTCTTACAGAAGCTGGATAAGACTAGAAGATTATTTTAGTCTTAACAGTATCTTTCCATCAGCACGGAGCGAATGCTGTTGAATGAATGCAGAGGAAACATTGTTCTATAAAAGAATCCACTCAGCTATCACTGGTTGAGAGTCTGACTCGGGATAAATCATATCAGTATTGTATTGGGACCAGGGCATGTAAAGCTGTGTCTCTGGAGGATCAGATGGCATCAGATCATAAAGAACGTTCTGCATGCAGCCAGGAGCTGCAAACATCAGTGATCTGCGGGGGATTCTTGGCATTTCATTCTCTGAGATTTAGGAACAAACCGGATGGATAAATACGACTGGAACGGACTCTGATCTTTTTCTAGTGGAGGTCCAGTCGGGACTCGCTAATTAACCTGCCAATCAAATCTGCCCACAAAACCCCCGGCACCTCTTTTCCATGGGAAAGCCTTCTGGAAAAAAAAAACATCTAGGGCGATCCATCGGCAAATAACAGTAACATGCCATAATGTGAGATACAGTTGCTTCAGATGAAATTAGAAACCTAAATTAGTATTAAATGAATATGGAGTTTTTGAAGGCAGATACCAAGATTGTTGGATTGAAGCTGCAAAGAGTAGTGCTGATATTTATTATCTTTAAGTTTGACTATTTTCATGCCCAAAATTCAAGAAAATGACAGCGTTTCTCCCCAAAATGTATTCTTGTCAGGATGGAAAAGCCTCTGAATCAGCATTGGGACACTAAAACTCTCCACTGAAACCCAGGATAATACAGTTCTTAAGTGGGTTAACAGATCCTTAAATCAGGCTGAGGCAGGTTTCACTGCAGGTTTCACAGACTGAAGTTGTCGAGTAAAACAATTTCCTCACTTCCATCATATCTACAGTGGATGACACCGATTGATTTTTATTAAAAAGGCCAATATATCGGTCTAATCCTATTCAATACAGCAAGATGCATTGACACACTGCAAAACCCTCTCCATCTCAACAAGGCATTTAGTCTAGTATTGAGTCCTGAAATCAGAATTTTCTCATAATAAGTGAACAAATCTGCCAGTGGGGTTTGATAATTCCACTTGTTTCCAATGCAAATCAACTTGTTTCAAGAATTTTGTAGAATCAAGAGTCATTTTCTGGAAACAAGTGGAGTTATCTCTCCTCGCTGGCAGGATTTTTCTCTTGTTTTTACGAAAAATAAGACGTGAAGGCTGAACATGAGACTAAATGGTTAAGATGGACGTTTTTTTTTTTTTTGCAGCGTAGCAAAGGATCAAGCGGACCGAACGGGAGCGAGCTTTACAGGAGAAGGTCACTAGTAGTAAGCGGACTGTTTCGATTCAGTTGAAATTGAAGTGACAAAGAAGTAAAAGAAGCAACTCGGAAAGCGTGACATCCTCTTTTCTCTTTCATACTCTCTCTCTCTTTCTCCCACACGCACACACACACACACACACATTGCGTCAAAGGTGATGCACTTTATGGCAACCCGTGAAAGAGTTTTGACGACGTTCTACCGCAAAGCGCTCACGTGTCCGCCGCCCCCCCCCCCCACCCCCTCCTAAGGGGCGGGGGGGGGGGGGGGATGGGGCTGCTGCGATGGGAGTTTACAGTCTGACGCATACACACATGACGCAAAACTTAACAGTCGCTTGGCACCAATCAGAACGGGGCAAAAAAGGAATATGTCTAAAGCACTGCGGTAAGTGGAACAGGAAGGGAGGAGAGAGAGAGAGAGAGAGAGAGAGAGAGAGAGAGAGAGAGAGAGAGAGAGAGAGAGAGAGAGAGAGAGCTGACCACCCCCCCCTCCCCTGCTAGCTGACACTTAAAGAGTTTTCAGCGTTTTAAGCGGTGTAAAAAAAAAAAAATAATTCCTACACCTCCAGCGTTCCGCCGGTGTTTCACATGAGAGCCCCCCCCCCTCCACACCCCCCCACCCCCCACCACTCTTATTGCTGATTTGTCACTTTATGAGAAAGCGTCTTGTACTCAATATCAATGTATGCGCAGGGACGATCGTTTTCATTTACATGCTACATCGAATCTTTTTAGCCGAGTGCAGAGACTTCAGCGCCTTGGGGGGTGGGGGGGGTGTGTGTGTGTGTATGTATGTGTGTGTGTGTGTGTGTCAGTGTCAGACCTTCAGCATCTCCTCGTGGATGCCGTGATGGCCGTAGGAGCCGAAGTAGGCCTCGTCCTCGTCCTCCCGCAGCTCGGCCACGGCGCCCGGGTTGCCGGGTCCCCTGCCGCTCCCCCCCGCGTTCAGGACCAGACCCTGGGCCAGCAGCCTGCACACACACACACACACACACACACACACACAAGAGGAGCGTCTGCTGTTAACATCTCATCGGCCACAAAGCACACACACACACACAACCTTCATGCAGGACGTAGCAGTAAATGGAGGGGATGGGAGGCATTCATCTTTCTCTCTCCCCCGCCCCCCCCCCCACCACCACCACCTCGCTCACTCTTTCTGTATTTTTCCCTTATTGCCCCCCCTGCCTCCCCTCCTCACTTTAACCTCCATGCTGCAGTGGAATTTTCCCTTCCCTCTTTTTTCCCCCACCTCTTCCCTTCCTCCAAACTTCTTCCTCCACCATGTAGTTGATGCCCCCCTTCCTGCAATACTGGGGTTCACTGTTTCCCCCTGCTGGTTCCTGGACGGCGGTGCAGGACGTGGCTCTCACAGCACAAAACTCTCCACCAAATAAGATTGTTTAAAAAAAAAAAAAAAAATTCACTTCGACTGACTTGAGCTTGTGCAGGTCGTCCATGGCTCTGGCCAGCGCCTCCTCCGAGCGGCAGGCTCTTTCCTCGGCGGCCTGGGCCCTCTGCAGCAGTGCATCATGGGACTGGTCCCCGGACGAGGGGCCCGCCGACGGCCCCGACCCCTCGCTGCCACACAGCTCCTCGGGGTCTGGCAGAGAGAACAGACAGAGACAGACAACATATGAGCTGAACGGAAAGGGCCACGATGTGTGAAATCAGACTGAATGTATTCATATTTCCCAGTGAGTCTCCATACACTAACTTCTGGTTGTCACTTTAAGGCCGAGCAGCAACGTCACAAAATGATATTTTTCACTGTATGTACGGTTAGGGTTCGGCATAAGGTCTCCAGAGAGAGTAAAGGAAAAATCCACCCAATAACACATTAACACTGTTAAACAATGAGAGAATGTTATAGGAATGATTGTTCTGCCTGTTGACTATTCAGATGTTTAAAGGAGAAATCCACCCTAAAACACTTTAACACTGTTAGAAAAACAGCTAGTGGTGATGTACTTTGCATTTCTGGGCTCGTTTTTTTGTTTGGTGTATTTATTGTGCGTGATTAGGGTTCATGTCAGGTTTATAATCACATTTTTAGGAGAAAGTTAGTCAACAGTTTTAGCTTTGCAGCTTGGCCACAAGGCTTTCAGTCACATCACAACATATGGGATGGACAGTTGACTGGTCAGATCAGCAGGCCAACTAGTGGCCTGAGCCAATTGTTCCTTTTTAGCTTTGGCCAATCGGCCAATCAGAATCAATAGGGACGGGACGATCTGCTTATCTCACAATACGATTCGATACGTGATATGGGGTTCACGATGTAATAAACAAAAGTTTTATGACAACAAAGTCTGACTGTGCAGAATTATGTTTATTTCTGAGACACAAATCTTTCTAGCGATGGCATTGACTCGAATGTAAACAATTTAAAAATGTCATTACAGTGACAATAATATAATTTGGATGGATACAATATCACCAGTCATTTTTCTGCCCCACGTTACGTATTGTCACATTTTTGTGTATTGAATTTCAATATATGGTCCCATCCCTAGACTCGAGTATTGAACAGATCTGTGTAGTGAAACTCGATGAACTCCGGACGGGACGTCCTGTACCTGTCTGCAGCAGCGGGTCGTCCTGCAGCACCGGCCGCAGGAAGGCCTCACTGTCCCAGGGCGGAGCGGCGTCCGGCAGCCCGGTCAGGCTCGCCGCACTGCAGCTCTGAAAACACACAGGTGGAAAAAAAAAAATATTTACATTGTACCTAATCATTTTAAATTTTATTTCAGTTATTGGAAAGGAAAAAATTCAGCTACTCTTGGATGGATGCTCTTCAAAAAAACTTTAATTGATGCAGTAAGTTTTTCTGAAGATCATCCATCAGCCTCCACTTTTTCCTTTTCCAGTTATTTCCAGTTCAAGCACTTTGGTTTAAAGACAAAGTTGCGACATTTCTTCTTCTTGTACTTCAGTTATGTAAGCTTAGCTTTTTCCAATGTTTTTTTCTGGATGAAATTTAATGATCCCCATTGACAAAAAAAAAAGTATCATTGTAGAAGCAGAAAATAGGACGTAGTAACGGATATAAATACGGATGGAGCATATAGAGGGTATAAACATAATGTGAGTGAAAATTACAACTGATAGAACAAATAGAGGGAAAAACATATGAATTTGACAATATGAAAATGTATGCAGCTTGTGAAAAATGTGCATTGTTGACTAATACATTAAATTATTAGAATTCCATTACATTTAGCTGAAGATTAAGTCTGCTGATGATATTGATAGTTACACAGTAAGCAAGTCAGACCCGATTTGTAAAATATAAGAATGAGAAATGCACTGACTGTGGAGCGGATGAAGTTGATCATCTTTATGTAGCCGTAGTCGTCCAAATCTGATGAGGAGAGGAAGGAGTCGGTCATTCTGCCACAACACAAATCTGCTGGTTCTTGTGTAAAATACACAAAGGCATAAAGCAGATGAGTGACTGTACTTACTGTGTCTTCTTATCACGTCCACCAGGTTGACTTGGTGCTCAGCTGTGCAGTGCTGCAGAGTGTTAGATACTGAGTTCAGCAACCTGGACGAAACAGGGAACAACATGCGAGCAGTTAAGATCAATTAAAGGATCTTGTCTGTATTATAATATGGCTGCAATATGGGCATTTTTAGAGGGAATGCCTTGTGTGGTCCTCCAGTGTAGATTTATTAATATTTTAGACTTTTATTTCTCAGCCCTCTGCTTTTGAAACTTTGGTTGAAAACTTCAAACTTCAAAAAAATCTGATACAGCAGCTGTCATGTTGATTTGAGACAAACTGGAAAGAGCAGTATGGATTTTTTTTTTTTTTACTCCTCTATGACAGTAAACTGAATATCTTTGGGTATCCACATTTTTCACCATTTTCTGACATTTTATAGACCAAACAACTAATCGATTAATCGAGAAAATAATCGACAGATTAATCGACAATGAAAATAATCATTAGTTGCAGCCCTAATCTGATTCCACTAATGGCTTAGCTGATGAAGACTGTACAGTTGACAAAATGTACTTATTGTAAGTTTGTATTATTTGCATTACTGTAGTTTGTAACTTTGTATTTAAAAGAAAGAGGGCTGTGGTCTTGTTTGAAGGTTTTGAAGTTTTCCCCATCAGTTCCACCGGTCAGCTTCATCTCACCTGTCACAGAACAGGCAGGTGATTGGCTGTCTGTCTGAGCCGTCCTCCTCCATGCACTGCCACTGATCTTCATCATCATCATCATCACCGCTGTCTGAGAGCTCTGGCATGTCTTCAGCAGCTCCATCATCACCTGGCAAAGCAAAGTCTTATTCTCATTACTTCTAACAGCCACGAAGCTAGAGTCAGTTCAGCAGTTTCGATATGACTCTGGAAGTTGTAGGTTTATAGGAAGTCTAAAGTTTCCTTTGGTCTACCTTCGTCAGATAAATTAGCAATGCCACCCGGTACCGTTACAGCTAAAGGCTGCTCACACATCGCATAACGCACTGAAGATAGAAAACATTATCTACATATGTAGCACAAATTAGCATTATCCAAAACAGAGCTTGCATTTTTAACGCCATCCTTTTCTTTTGCTTTATATTTGCTATTTACAACACTCACGTGGGTCTGTGTATTCCGCCATGATGTCGCCTTGGTTTCAATGGTTTCAATAGACTTCCGGGTGACGTTTTGTTTACGTCAGGAAGGAGTGGCGCGTTCAGAAGCGGCACTTCCAGACAATCACCACCAGATGTCGCCAAATGTTAGTTTATGATAAGTCTGGGTGCTGCTGCTGATCTGCCTGATCTGGCCAAAGCATGCAGTGTCTTTAGCTTTTAATTAAGCAATATTACACGAGAGGGTGAGCTCCTCGGTCCTGACCGCATCACTGTCGTGCCAATAATGACGGTAAAGATCACCCTCTCGTGTAATATTGCGATTATACAACGGTTACCAACAAAATAAAAGATATAATCAAAATGTATTCATATTGTGGGGCAGTTCGCTCTCAAAATAAAAAACATTTTGCTAGTGTTATCTCCGTTTCCCTGGCAATACATGGCGTCTGACTAATAACTGGAAAACAATCAGTCACGCCAGTAGACTCCTATGTAATGAAACCTAGTTTACTACTCCAGCAAGTAGGCCGACCCTTAGTAACGACCTAGCAACAGAGACGATTTCTAGTCCCTAGTTTAATGGTTGAGTCAGCCAGCCAACTTGAGCTAAGTTAATGCTTTCTAGAGATCGTGGGATTTCCCAAACTGAATAAATACCACACATATAAACACAGAACTGCCTTGCTAGCTCAATCTTGTTGTAACTAAGATATCTGCTGAAAAAAATAATTTTTCCATGGACAGATTTAGCTACTACGTCCGCGAACTTCACATGTATTTTTAAGCTAACGTTAGTAGCGCCGTGTCACCGACTCACCGGCACAGCTGATGGAGGATGCCAGAGCGTCTAGTAACATCAAGGCTGAACAGAGTTAACGTTATATTTAAATATATTGCATGATAATATATGGCGGAGTAATATTTAGTGACGAGCACGGCTAGGTGTGCTGTCATGCTGATTTGATCACGTTCTAAATGTCTAGTTGACCAATCAGATTGCTTGGTCGGAACTACCTGTTGTATAAATATATTTATGGCATTACTGCTGTATTAGACAGCTTGAAGAGACAGACAGAAAGATGACAGAAGTGGAGGAGGTGTGGGGGGTGTTGACATGTGACGACTGACTCAGGCCAGATATGAACCCAGGACATTGTGGATAAAGAAACTAAAGAAGAAAAAGTCAGATACTTTATAGTTTCTTTGCCTCGACATCTTTGGTTTTGGCCGATAAACAGTGTGTGTGTGTGTGTGTGTGTGTGTGTGTGTGTGTAACAAGTCAGGGTGTAAAATCAGAATAACTTCCATTGTTAACGGTAAATGACATTGCTTCTTAGATGTTATTTAACCATCATGAAGCACTGGGATCTAGTTAGGGCTGGGCGATATGGTTGAAATCAATATCATGATAATCATAAGGATTTTTTCTCAATATCAATATATATCACGATGTGGTTCATGTATGCAAAATCACATTAAATAATCAAATTAATGTTCATCTCATTGAACCAAATGGTGATGTTAGGTGTGGTGTCAAACAAAACAGAAATATTCAAATAATATTCCTACCATACCTCATTTTATGAGTTTTTAAGTAAAATTTGCTTGTCATCATCAATTTAGACAGCAGAAATGTGTGTCACAATATTAAAATATTTTCATATCATCACGATATGATTCCACTGAAAGACGATAAACGCTAATATTGAATTATCGCCCAGCCCTAGATCTAGTCATGTTTCATGTTCTGCTGTAGATAGTTGAGTGCAACACAGCAGTTTAAAAGCAGTTATACTGAGTACACACAGACATAATACATGTATAACTCTGTATAATTTACTCTTGCAGTGTAAAGTAGCTCAAGCAGAGTGACAGTATGCCAAAATCACCTTATAAACGAGGATGCTGCATTTGGCCCAGCAGGCCAAACAGACCACAGCAGAAATGTCAGAGCTTGTCGGTTACTGGGCTGACAGATTCATTACAAGTTGCAGTTCAAGATGTGAAGAACAACATACAGTATGTCCATAGTGCAATTCTTGTATGTTTGCCAATGGGTCAAAATACGTTTAAAACGTAAAGATCTAGACTAGCAAAGGAGAGACCAGCAGTCGGCACATCCTCTATGTTGTGCTTCTGTTTCACTTCCAATTTGATTCATTCATTTCTAATAAATTGACTCCAAACCTGTAGCCAAACCTTAAAAATAAAAACAAACAGAGCAAAGGGTTTAACAGTTTATTCAAAATCAGTCCATGGCAGGATGAGGGGCCGAGTTTCAAGTTGGTTTAAAATCTGAAAAAAAAAAAAAAAAAAAAAAAAAAAAAACTTAGGCATACCATCACATCTTACTGTACCACTTTCAATGTTATTTCCCCCTCTGTAACCTTCACAGCCCTGGTGTTACCTGGCATGTGTCTGATAGGCTAGGGCTCCAAAGCCAATCCCCTGTAAAAACACAGCCATACTTACAGTTAGATATGCAAATACATAGAACAGTACAAAACCACAATAAGCTATCTACATATAGCGTCAGAGACGTACCTGCTGCCGGTGATGTTTACAGGAGCAGCAGCTGTAGAAGCTCCAGACTGGTCCGTTTCCAAGGGGCTCGAGACAATAATAACGCCTTGACTGTTCTTTTCCTTGCCGACTTCTGGTTGTGGCTCGGGAGGTGCAACTGTTGACGGTTTGTTTTGCTCCAAGGGAGGAGCAACTCCTGCTGGACTTCCAGACTGGCCCTCATGCAGGCTTACCGACTGCTGGGGTGAAAGCTCTGCCTGTGGGCCCTCTGTCTGCACGGGGGCTAAACTGGGTGAAGCAGATGTAGCGCTCACTTCTCCAGTGACCGAAGGCGTGACTGTTGAACTAATACCTCCGGAGGTCAAGACGAGACTATGGGGTGGGGGTGTCTCTGCGGCGGCATGACCGGGACCTGTTCCAGTGTCTGACGGACCAGGATGAGAGTCACTGGAGGGGTGGACTCTTTGGAAAGGTTTGAATTTACCATGGACAAGGCTCCTTGGGGTGGTGGTGGTGGATTGAGAACGCCAACTGCCAGGCCTGATTACTCTGGAACTATACCTGTCCGCACCATTAGCTTCTTCGTTACGGTGTGGCTCTCTTTCCCCTGTGACTGGACTACCAAGACCAAGCCCAGGTTTCCTTGAATCAGGCCCATAGCTGCCCTGATCATGTCTTACCAATGGAGAACTTGTTTCCAAGAACTTTCTCTCTGGAGCAGAACTGGAGCGGTGCTGCTGACGTTTGCTGAAACCGGGCCTGAGGCGGGCGACCTGGGCGTACCCTCTCACCTCAGAGGTCACCTCACCGCCGTAGACCCTGGGACTCAGTGCAGGGGGAGACATCTGCCTGCCTCGTTTACCTGCTGCATTGCTGCTAGGGGTGTGTTCCTTCATGGTGGAGCCCATCTTCCTGTCGACAGGTTTGAAAACCCGTGGAAGTGGGTTACTTGCTCCATTATAATTAGAGCCATGAGGTTCAAAGGCACCTGGCTGGTTCCCACTCTGGAAACCATACACCGAGCGATATCCACTCATCTTCGGTCTGGTTTGAAAGTGCGACTCTTGCCTGAGGCGGCTGTGCTGGATGTGCTGCTGTGGTCTGCTGGGATTCACATCAGTCCTGTGAGACTCGGACTTCAGACTAGACCTGATAATTTGACTATTCGGGCCTATTGGTCTTGTACCGCGGCTTGAATAGATGGGGGACTTTTTGCTGTTGGATCCAGGAGGTGAAAGGCCCTCTGTCCACCGAGTTCTGGCATGATTGACACCTGATGGAGACTGAACTGCACCTACGGAGAATGTAGACTCACTGCCTGCTTGGTGAATCGTCTTGCCATCAGGAAAAGTGTTTGCTTGGTTTGCAGGGGGGTTGTATCGCACAATACTTATTTCTTCAGGTGCAAGAGGGATATACCTGAGGCCAGATCCAAAATGGTTCAGTTGGTTTACAATTGGGCTTTTTGGAACATTGCCGCTTTGTGTTTCAGGTATAACGGGATGAGGATTGAGACTTCGAATTTGTGCTGATTGAGAGTCAAAGGTGTGATGTCCTTCCTCAACAGGATAGATATTGCCATTCCCCCCTTTGTCCAGACTTAATGTGTTGAAGCCAACTGTAGGACCTCTGGAACTAGGTGGTCCATTCCATCTTTTATAGTCACTTTTGTCATTGTGGACTCCCATTGGGGTCCGTCCTGTCTGGACACGATGGACATAACCTGGAAAAACAATATACATTGACGTATGTCATTCTATAGAAGACACAATTCATCCTCAATTCAAAATGAATGTTTAGACAGTTAAAACCTGTTAAAATAATTGTGGGTTGTAATATTTCGAGAGATCATTCCTCTTTACCTCTCTGGGTATTCTCGCAATTTACACCGCTGGCCACCAGCCAAAAGCAAAGCAAACACAGCCTGCAGAGTGAATGACAGCACAACTTAAGTCCGTAGATTTCAAGAAGATATTTAGATGACTACAAAGTGACATTTGAACAGGAGAATTTACCTCAGACAGTCTGGAAGGCTCATTGTTCAGCCTTTTTGTCCCAGCAAGCAGCAGCAGCAAACCGGGTAACAAATCAGCCCAAAACACCCTGGAGAAACAAGCAGCTCACACTCCTATTTCTAAACTCTGGACACTCAGAGACAGATGAACTCAGCTGTTCGTCATTTGAACAAATTGCTGCGTAGGTAGATGACAGCTGACAGCAACACCCAACAGTGCAGGTAGAGAATCATCGTAGGTTTTCATTTGCAACACTCTAATCAACAGCAGTTATGAAGAGCAACATTGTATTTTCTGTTATGTTACACAATTTAAGCTGTTTCTGAGCTTTGATGATCTAAAGAAACACATGGCAGTTAAATACTTCCTCTGTTTATTATGAAATATATAGAATGAGGATTGCATTCAAATCATTTCACATGCAACCTACTTAGCTCACTCGCAACCTCTCTTTAAGAAATTATCTATACTCAGCATCTTTCAAGTAAACTTCCTCCTCGCAGCACAGTTTGTCTTCAAAGCAATTTATCATCAGCTTCCCTCTACGTTCAATAGCCTCAGAAAAAGTGAAGAAAATCATAGTTACAATACAAGATGTAAGAGACAACTTTTGTTGTCTCTTACTCGAACATCCATGTCTCAGTTTAGTCTTCACTTTAGAGGAGCCAAAGTTTTCAATCAACTCCCCCCTCATTTCTTTGATCTCACACCCAATCTGTTTAAAAAAGCTGTCAAACAGTATTTATTTCACAATCATGTGATCATACTGCTGTCTCTTTGGTATAATTAATTACTTCCTGTTAACTAATCTTTTCCTTTTTTTTTTTGTTTTCTCTCTATCCCTTTACTCCGCTTTTCCTTTTCTTTTCAGTTTCTTTTAATATTCTTTTAATTATTTTCTACTTATCCCCCTATTTATTTAACAGTATTACTTTACCTATGGATTTGTTCATATTGTTTTGTTCTTTCTAAACTTTTTTGGGGTTTCATTACACTATATTGTAATTATGTATGATTGTTATTAAGGGAGACACTCCATAAGTCCCTCAGGGTTTCTTTGGTCTTCCTTGCACATGCTCTTTATGATGTTGGTATACATTATGGATATTTTGTTTGAATTACTCTTTTGTGCTAAATAAATAAATAAAAAATAAATAAAAAAATTAAAAAAAAGGATAGCCTGTATCTTGTATTTGCCAATGTTATTAGGGGCCGGGCAGCTCTGCTGTTAAGTGTCTTAATTTCAGAATTTTATCTCAAAAACTGAATTTTTGACAGTATTTTGAATTCTGCCCTCATGTAAACTATTGCAGTCAATGGAAGTAGAGCATCTTTAAACATCGGTTTTTGGCTTATGGAGCAATCAATCTTTGTAAAAAATAAATTACAGACATCTCTATGTTGTCTAGATGAAGTATGCAAAGTCTCAGAATTTTGTCTTGAATACTGAATATTTGACACTAGTTTGAAATCTGCCTGTAAATGCATGGACAGCTGTTATCATGCACCCTGGTGATTGGCTAAGTCATAGTGTGAAGCCTCCTCTAATTATCCCACTTCTCAGGTAGCTCAACACGATCACAACTTGCCATTGGTGGCAAAGTTCGAACTTTGGGTGCTGCAGAATGAACATGCTTATGTCTACTTAGGCATTGTGCTGTGTGGATTAGAGACACATCATTTCAAAGATTTCTAATTTAAGAAGTTTTAAATAATTATTTCTCTTCCCATTTTTAATCTTCCTCCTCAAAATGCCCGGCCCCGACTCACCACTGAGCAGCAGCTATAATTTTTAATACTTTTCCAGACTTTCCAGACCTGCGTAGGAACACTGGGGATCTATTTTAGGCTAGATTTACATCTACTGTATGTATTGGTATATTAGCACAATAGCGGGCTTTCATTACATATCAGATATCAGCCAGTGTCGTTCACCTCTGTGGGGATTCCTCCCTGACCACGGCTACAGTCTGTTTTTCTGTAATTTTGCACCCAGTTTGAGCTTTTCTCCACCTAATGTGTGATTTTGGAAAATGCAGGAAAGTGAGCGTGAAGATTGGGGGTCGAGGAAGGGGATTTGGGGTTGGGCTGGGTTGGTGAGAAGAGGAACGGGGTGGAGTGTCATAAATCTAAACCCACCCCCAGGCTAAATTTCAATCTTTAGACTGGGGGTGGTAACATTTTTAACCACTGGAGGGTGAACTGAACCAGGTTTAGTGAGATAAACACGGCAAAATGTTGCCAATATGACATATGGCTTGACTGCATTTGTGTATTTCATAACTAAATAGTCCTAAATACAAGTTTACAACAAACACAGTTTAAAAAAAAAACAGTTAAGTGTGGAGTTACTTAGGCAGTAATGTTCTCCTTTAACAGTACCAGGGCAGCAGCAGAATAGTAACTCCTAAGAGTGGGACACAGTGCAGTGGGATCCACAGTTTAGGATGCCCTCTAGTGTTCAGTAAAGGCAACTGCTCTGTGTTTCTCTGCTCCCTGTCAGACGACGAGAGCGTCTTGGTGAAGGAGACGGCCAACTTCCTGCAGGAGCTGTGTCTGAGGGCGGAGGAGAAGGTGGCCGCTGCTGGGCTGCCCGTCCACCTCTGCCGAAGGACCCTCCTGCACCCGGGAATGAGGACGGAGAACCAGCCACGGCCCCGAACGAAACTAATGCGGACGTTGTGATCTCGTCTCAAAAGATGCACATGGAGAGGCGTGGCTAAGCAGCAAAAACAAGCAGCAAACATGCTAGCAGGGTACACACTGATTCCCCTGCTTTTATATTCCAATCCACACCATGTAGTTTTAGATCATCGGTAAACCAAATTTAAACATTTAAAGCTGCACAAGGTAACATATTGGCGGCTCCAAATGACAGAGAGAGGTAACTGCTTGAGAACTGTTTGAACAGAAATCCTGTAAGGTGATGTCAGTAAACTGCACACAGCACGCTCATGTTTGCCTGTTTGTCTGTGATGCTTTATACCAAATGATACCAAAGAGAAGAGAGAGGCAAAAGATCTAATGTTGGTGAGTCCAGTTTCCAAGACAGATTAGATTTCACTCTTAAGTTTTGATTGGTCACCTCCTGTGTATTTGGGCAAGTAGGGTGAATCTCCAGGTCTTCATTAGTGGAGATGGAACGCTCTTCTCTGTTGCAGCCCCAATTTGTGACTTAGGCTGATTAAGACAGGTGTATTTTTACATGAAAATCTTGCCTGCAGCTTTAATTGGTATTATTTTTATTTGGTCCTCTCTACAGTCAACAGTCTGTAAAATGATAAGAATGAATGATTTTGTAATGGTAACCGGCATAAAGAGACATGGTAACATTGTCCGTGAGTAAGGTGCACCCTACAAATACCAGGGTGGCCCATGTGTATCTATTGGAAACCTCAGCGGCAGAAGTCAGTGTGCTGAGATGTTAAATGTGTAATGGCCGATGGAGGTCTGATGTGTTTTGCAGCTGAGGGATAGGGTTAGCATGGGCCAAGTACTTACTTGTTTAAATCTAAAGTGGAATTAATGTTTACAACTCGTGAGTGCCATTTTAAAGAGGCTGAAGCATACAGTAAGTGTGCAATAAATATATAATATATCCAGTGATGCTGTGGTAAATAAAAAGGTGGGTAAAGTCTGACCTGGTGGGTTTACCCTCCACTACCTCCCTGAATGTATCATGGTGTAGATAGAAACTTTGGTTTAGTGCGGTTAGCTCCATGTTGCTTGATTAGTTGCCTATTGAGGGCCTGTTTTATCCAGTCCAAGAAAACACACTGTATAGCCATTGCATTTCAGTTCTGTATTTATGTTATTTTGCATAAGGATCATGCACAGACTGGTCAATCTACAAACTAGGAATTCTGTATTTATGGTAAAATATTTCACTGTTTCCTCTGAAATGTAAAAATGCAGTCATGTGCGGTGTGTGTGAGCTTAACTGTGCTCAGTGTGTGGTGTTTGTAAAGCTGTGAAGTTGTTTTATTGGCCTTTTTGAAATACTGTATGTAATTCTTTTTGACATATGTGTTGAGTTTTTCTTAAGTATCCACATCCATCCATCTAACAGAATGATGGAACTGATGGATCTGTCATTGCTAGTTGTTTAATCTGATAATGCTCTGGTTACTGGTTACCAGACCCATCACCTGTCTTATCTGTTAATATTAATAAAGCGTGCCTAAATAAGCGTCTCTGTTGGCTTGACTATGTTATTTTTATAGCCACATACATAGATACATAGTTTTCCATGCAGTAATCATCAATAGAAAAAAAATTAATTAAACTACTTGATAAAACTAACATAAATACTTGATAAAACCTTTTTTTAGACTTTTATTTTTAGTTACTGTTTTTTATATTTTATATTTGCTGTTCATTTACATTCATTATATTATTATATAATATATACAGAAATCTTCCATTCTATTCTATTCTTTTCTTACAGTTTTGATTTTCTGTTTCACTTTTCAGCTTTAACTTCAATTTCAAATTGCAGTTTCATTTTCTCTATTTCCCTATATGATACATGGGAAGTGTTGTGAAGCAATGTAAAGTATGTAAGTATTTTTTCATTATTCTCCTATAGCCAGTGTGATTACATTGATTTTGTCCTGCTTGCCATTCCCATCCCTGTTGTAAGCGATACTTCTCTTCTCCACAGCTTCAAAATGTTGCTTGTGCATCTTGGACCTTAAAGCTTGTGATACAACAAGCAACATTTTTGGAGAAGATGACAAGGCAACGTGTCGGTCAACAGGAATTGAAGTCAGACTTGCAGCATAATACCATAGCATAGCATAGCACAGCTGCCATGTAGACAATGTGAGAGTGTTGATCCATCTACTTGGGCTGTGTAATCCTGCAATGTTGACCAAAATGTTACACAGTGTGCGTATCAAGGATATAAAAGTGCTGAGACACCTGGCCGTTTTTAGGGCAATGTAGGCTACACTCCCAGTACCAAGCAACTAACCAAGCCAAAACACAGGATTAACATCTATTCAAGTGTTGCCTTGCAAAAGACATTCCTGTGTGATTAAATAAAAAATTTAAAGGCAACTTATAGATCGAACTTGATCATCATATTTGTATGTATTTGCATGTAATGTATTTTCCCTGGTCATCTCTCCCTGAACAGTTGAACCAAAACACAATCTGTCTGTCATGAAGAGCAGAATTCTACTCCCAGTGACTCAACAATAAGTGCATTCCGTCTCTCACAGAAACTTTCTCCCTGAACACCCTCTGTTCATTTTAGCCACCAGTATCAACTGTGTTTGAGTGCTTTTCCATCTCTTCTGTAGTTGTGAGTTTGGTAGTTAGTTTTATTGTGTCGTTGTTTCTGCACTGTTGATTTGTCATCCAGTAACAAAACATTGATGGACTGGATTGAAGGAGAAAGGGTCATCTATAGACCCATCAAGGTTTGTGAGGATTGTTTATTGCAGTTAAATTGTAAAGATTTTGAGCTGTAATTAAATGTAGCATAAGAGGCTTTTGAGTGACATTATCGCATTTCCTTCAAAGGCATTGCTCAATGTACCAGTGTACAGAGACACTGTACAGCTCTGCTGGGAGTGGAAGTACTATGAAGTACAAGTAAGAACCACTTTTGTTTCAGGCCCGCACAAAATAAAACACCTGACAAATTCTGGTAAAGTGTCTCCTATGATTATACATGAGAACATTTGATGTTTTCTGTTGTCTTGTAGAAAAAAATGATGGTGCAGTTTTTGAGGCGTCAGCAACAAAAGCAGGTCCCATCTGAGCTGACAGCTGAGGACATGACTGACTGGCTGGTGGCGCAGGGCAAGACATCTCTCAGGGAGCTGTGAGACAGTCCACCACTCAATCTATCTTAAACTCTGCTCATGTTAAAGGAATAGTTCACCCAAAAATGAAAATTCACTCATTATCTACTCACCCCCATGCCAGTAGAAAATCGGTTTAATGTTTGATATCCACTTTAGTCTCTGTTCTGTATATATTCTGCACAGTGTAATACATGCAGCGTTTATGTTAAAAATGGCGCATTTTATGGCATTTTTCATTATTATTATGACATCAAACATTAATATGGGTGCTCACTTATTGAATTTGACAATTAAATGCAAAGTAATTGCTTTAAAACAGTATTTATATTTTAAAATCTTGCGCTTTTATTTGGAAGGCTCTTGTTTTCTTGTTTATCTATCGAGGCTAGAGTACGCGCAATCGTGACTGAATTTTCATTTTTTGTGTGGATTATCCTAGTCTTTAAGCTAGTCTGTTACTAATGAGAAGAAAATAGAGCAACAGTTAAGATGTACCTTCTGTTTTCTTTCTATTTGAAGATTGTGGAGGTTTGATCTTGAGAGTTTGGATGAAAGTGTCCAGCCTCTCGTCACACTGGTAAGACCATTACCAGTGTGACTAAAGAGTAAATTATCACATAACACTAGATTGATCCTGTAAATATGTCAAATCTGAATGGTGCATCCCATTTCTTGTTTCAGATGTGGGAGGTGAACATCAGTATGAAAATGATGGTTATTGAGTTTTTAGCCCGAATCGTGCTCAACTCACATGAAGCCAACAGTCCCTGTTTTCAGTAAGTCACAGTTATAAGATAAGATGAAAGTTGATTGATACCTGTGGGGAAATTGTGTCTTTTCAGAAAAGCTGTATTTCAACTCATTTTGAGCAACTCTCATTGACAGAGACCCTCAGATCATCCGTCTGGCTGACAAAGCCATCAGGAGCCTGATGGAGAAGCAGCAGCCCAGCTCCAGCCTCCTCGGCCCCCAGGAAGTGGTGATGCGGGTTGTGCCCAAAGTCCTGCAAGGCTTTTGGATTAATCGGGTGGTCCTCTTGTCCGTACCCCCGCTGCAGCTCAGCGACTTGGCCGTCGGACTCACGAAGGCCGTTCAGGATAAGCTGTCCGCCTCTCTGACCTTCACGGACCATCAGGCCTCCTTCTCCCGCTCCATCCGGGATGAGAAGGTCCTTTCTATCCAGAACAAGGTCAGAGAGAAGTACACTCCAGACGTCCTGCTGGAGGAGCTGAAGCGCTTTGGGCCAGAGCTGCTGACCAGGATTGTTGACGTCACAGTGGGGGAAATCTGTGTGATGTTTGAGCCACAGAAACACATGGAAATGTCTGAAGTGCTGACCACCAAAGAGGTAAGAAGACCTGCGCAGATGTACGACTGAGTAGCTGGATACTGAAGATACTGTATAGTAAAAAAGAAAAAAATATATTTTCTACAATTCAAATGGCTTCTCTCCCTCTTTAGGTGGAACTGGAAGAGAACACAACACCAAGCCCAGAAATGGACGCTGCTGTTGGTTCAGCTGATCTGGTTCCTCTGACTCTCCCTACTGAAACTCCTGTGGTTCCTCTGAGCCTCGCTACTGAAGCTCCGGTGGTTCCTGTGAGCCTCCCTACTAAGGCTCCTCTGGTTCCTCTGAGCCTCCCTACTGAAGCTCTTGTGGTTCCTGTGCGCATCCCAACTGAAGCTCCTCTGGTTCCTCTGAGCCTCCCTACTGAAGCTCTTGTGGTTCCTGTGCACCACCCAACTGAAGCTCCTGTGGTTCCTGTGAGCCTCCCAACTGAAGCTCCTCTGGTTCCTGTGAGCCTCCCTACCGAAGCTGCTATGGTTCCTCTGAGCCTCCCTACTGAAGCTCCTGTGGTTCCTCGGAGCCTCCCTACTGAAGCTCTTCTGAGCCCACCCACTGAAGCTCCTGTGGTTCCTCTGAGCCTCCCAACTAAAGTTCCTCTGGTTCCTCTGAGCCTCGCTACCGAAGCTCCTGTGGTTCTTCTGAGCCTCGCTACCGAAGCTCCTCTAATTCCTCTGAGCCTCCTTACTGAAGCTCCAGTGGTTCCTTTGAGCATCCCTACTGAAGCTCTTGTGGTCCCTATGAGCCTCCCTACTGAAGCTCCTCTGGTTCCTCTGAGCCTCCCTACTGAAGCTCCTCTGGTTCCTCTGAGCCTCCCTACTGAAGCTCCTCTGGTTCCTCTGAGCCTCGCTACCGAAGCTCCTGTGGTTCTTCTGAGCCTGGCTACCGAAGCTCCTCTGGTTCCTCTGAGCCTCCTTACTGAAGCTCCTGTGGTTCCTTTGAGCCTCCCTACTGAAGCTCTTTTGGTTCCTCTTAGCTTCCCTACTGAAGCTTCTCTGGTTCCTCTGAGCCTCCCAACTGAAGCTCTTGTGTTTCCTGTGAGCCTCCCAACTGAAGCTCCTCTGGTTCCTCTGAGCCTCGCTACCGAAGCTCCTGTGGTTCTTCTGAGCCTGGCTACCGAAGCTCCTCTGGTTCCTCTGAGCCTCCTTACTGAAGCTCCTGTGGTTCCTTTGAGCCTCCCTACTGAAGCTCTTTTGGTTCCTCTTAGCTTCCCTACTGAAGCTTCTCTGTTTCCTCTGAGCCTCCCAACTGAAGCTCTTGTGTTTCCTCTGAGCCTCGCTACTGAAGCTCCTGTGGTTCCTCTGAGCCTCGCTGCTGAAGCTCCTCTGGTTCTTCTGAGCCTCGCTACCGAAGCTCCTCTGGTTCCTCTGAGCCTCCTTACTGAAGCTCCTGTTGTTCCTTTGAGCCTCCCTACTGAAGCTCTTCTGGTTCCTCTGAGCCTTCATACTGAAGCTCTTTTGGTTCCTCTGAGCCTCCCTCCTGAAGCTTCTCTGGTTCCTCTGAGCCTCTCAACTGAAGCTCTTGTGGTTCCTGTGTGCATCCCAACTGAAGCTCTTCTGGTTCCTCTGAGCCTTCCTACTGAAGCTCTTTTGGTTCCTCTGAGCCTCCCTACTGAAGCTTCTCTGGTTCCTCTGAGCCTTCCATCTGAAGCTCTTGTGTTTCCTCTGACCCTCGCTACTGAAGCTCCTCTGGTTCCACTGAGCCTCCCTACTGAAGCTCCTCTGGTTCCTTTGAGCCTCCCTACTGAAGCTCCTCTGGTTCTACTGAGCCTCGCTACTGAAGCTCCTCTGGTTCCTCTGAGCCTCCCTACTGAAGCTTCTCTGGTTCCTTTGAGCCTCCCAACTGAAGCTCTTGTGGTTTCTGTGCACATCCCAACTGAAGCTCTTCTGGTTCCTCTGAGCCTTCCTACTGAAGCTCTTTTGGTTCCTCTGAGCCTCCTTACTGAAGCTCCTGTGGATCCTTTGAGCCTCCCTACTGAAGCTCTTCTGGTTCCTCTGAGCCTCCCTACTGAAGCTCTTTTGGTTCCTCTGAGCATCCCTACTGAAGCTTCTCTGGTTCCTCTGAGCCTCCCAACTGAAGCTCCTCTGGTTCCTCTGAGCCTCCCAACTGAAGCTCCTCTGGTTTCTGTGAGCCTCCCTACTGAAGCTCTTTTGGTTCCTCTGAGACTCCCTACTGAAGCTTCTCTGGTTCCTCTGAGCCTCCCAACTGAAGCTCCTCTGGTTCCTGTGAGCCTCCCTATTGAAACTCCTGTGGTCCTCCCAACTGAAGTTACTGTGGTTCCTCTGATCTTCCCTACTGAAGCTCCGGTGGTTCCTCTGAGCCTCCTTACTGAAGCTCCTGTGGTTCCTTTGAGCCTCCCTACTGAAGCTCTTCTGGTTCCTCTGAGCCTCCCTACTGAAGCTCTTTTGGTTCCTCTTAGCCTCCCTACTGAAGCTTCTCTGGTTCCTCTGAGCCTCCCAACTGAAGCTCCTCTGGTTCCTCTGAGCCTCCCTACTGAAGCTCTTCTGGTTCCTCTGAGCCTCCCAACTGAAGCTCCTGTGGTTTCTGTGAGCCTCCCTACAGAAGCTCCTCTGATTCCTCTGATACTCATTGCTGAAGCTCCTCTGGATCCTGTGAGCCTCCCTATTGAAACTCCTGTAGTCCTCCTAACCGAAGTTCCTGTGGTTCCTCTGAGCCTCCCTACAGAAGCTCCTCTGGTTCCTCTGATACTCCCTGCTGAAGCTCCTCTGGATCCTGTGAGCCTTCCTATTGAAACTCCTGTGGTCCTCCCTACTGAAGCTCAGCTGGTTCCTGTGTGCCTCCCTACTCAAGCTCCTCTGGTTCCTCTGAGCCTCCGTAGTGAAGCTCATCTGGTTCCTGTGTGCCTCCCTACTGAAGCTCTTCTGTTTCCTCTGAGCCTCTGTACTGAAGCTCCTCTGGTTCCTCTGAGCCTCCCTACTGAAGCTCCTGTGGTTCCTCTGACCCTCCCTACTGAAGCCCCTGTGGTTCCTCTGAGCCTCCATACTGAAGCTCCTGTGGTTTCTCTGAGCCTCACTACTGAAGTTCCTCTGGATCCTCTGAGCCTCGCTACTGAAGCTCCTCCGGTTCCTCTGAGCCTCCCTACTGAATCTCCTCCGGTTCCTCTGAGCATCACTACTGAAGCTCCTCTGATTCCTCTGAGCCTCCCTACTGAAGCTCCTGTGGTTCCTGTAAGCCTCGCTACTGAAGCTCCTCAGGTTCCTCTGAGCCTCCCTACTGAAGCTCCTGTGGTTTCTGTGAGCCTCCCTACTGAAGCTCCTCTGGTTCCTCTGATACTCGCTGCTGAAGCTCCTCTGGTTCCTGTGAGCCTCCCTATTGAAACTCCTGTGGTCCTCCCAACTGAAGCTCCTGTGGTTCCTCTGATCCTCCCTACTGAAGCTCCTGTGGTTCCTGTGAGCCTCCCCACTGAAGCTCCTCT
The DNA here is from genome assembly GCF_046629955.1 of Centroberyx affinis. Classification (NCBI taxonomy): domain Eukaryota; kingdom Metazoa; phylum Chordata; class Actinopteri; order Beryciformes; family Berycidae; genus Centroberyx; species Centroberyx affinis. The sequence goes on from NW_027280927.1 coordinate 416,065, forward strand.
GGTTCCTCTGATCCTCCCTACTGAAGCTCCTGTGGTTCCTGTGAGCCTCCCTACTGAAGATCCTCTGGTTCCTCTGGTCCTTCCTACTGAAACCCCTGTGGTTCCTCTGAGCCTCCATACTGAAACTCCTCTGGTTCCTCTGAGCCTCGCTACTGAAGTTCCTCTGGATCCTCTGAGCCTCCCTACTGAAGCTCCTCCGGTTCTTCTGAGCCTCGCTACTGAAGCTCCTCTGGTTCCTCTGAGCCTCCCTACTGAAGCTCCTGTGGTTCCTGTCAGCCTTGCTACTGAAGCTCCTCAGGTTCCTCTGAGCCTCCCAACTGAAGCTCTTGTGGTTTCTGTGAGCCTCCCTACTGAAGCTCCTCTGGTTCCTCTGATACTCGCTGCTGAAGCTCCTCGGGTTCCTGTGAGCCTCCCTATTGAAACTCCTGTGGTCCTCCCAACTGAAGCTCCCGGGGTTCCACTGATCCTCCCTACTGAAGCTCCAGTGGTTCCTGTGAGCCTCCCTACTGAAGCTCATCTGGTTCCTGTGGGCCTCCGTACTGAACCTCCTCTGGTTCCTCTGAGCCTCCGTACTGAAGCTCCTCTGGTTCCTCTGAGCCTCCCTACTGAAGTTCCTCTGGTTCCTCTGAGCCTCCCTACTGAAGCTTCTGTGGTTCCTCTGAGCCTCACTACTGAAGTTCCTCTGGTTCCTCTGAGCCTCCCTACTGAATCTCCTGTGGTTCCTCTGACCCTTGCTACTGAAGCCCCTGTGGTTCCTCTGAGCCTCCATACTGAAGCCCTTGTGGTTCCTCTGAGCCTCCATACTGAAGCTCCTGTGGTTCCTCTGAGCCTCGCTACTGGAGTTCCTCTGGTTCCTCTGAGCCTCCCTACTGAAGCTCCTCTGGTTCCTCTGAGCCTCACTACTGAAGCTCCTCTGGTTCCTCTGAGCCTCCCTACTGAAGCTCCTGTGGTTCCTTTGAGCCTTGCTACTGAGGCTCCTCTGGTTCCTCTGAGCCTCCCTACTGAAGCTCCTCTGGTTCCTCTGAGCCTCCCAATTGAAGCTCCTGTGGTTTCTGTGAGCCTCACTCCTGAAGCTCCTCTGGTTCCTCTGAAACTCGCTGCTGAAGCTCCTCTGGTTCCTGTGAGCCTCCCTATTGAAACTCTTGTGGTCCTCCCAACTGAAGCTCCTCTGGTTCCTCTGAGCCTCCCTACTGAAGCTCCTGTTGTTCCTGTGAGCCTCGCTACTGAGGCTCCTCTGGTTCCTCTGAGCCTCCCTACTGAAGCTCCTCTGGTTCCTCTGAGCCTCCCAACTGAAGCTCCTGTGGTTTCTGTGAGCCTCCCTACTGAAGCTCCTCTGGTTCCTCTGATACTCGCTGCTGAAGCTCCTCTGGTTCCTGTGAACCTCCCTATTGAAACTCCTGTGGTCCTCCCAACTGAAGCTCCTGTGGTTCCTCTGATCCTCCATACTGAAGCTCCTCTGGTTCTTCTGAGCCTCCCAACTGAAGCTCCTGTGGTTTCTGTGAGCCTCCCTACTGAAGCTCCTCTGGTTCCTCTGATACTCGCTGCTGAAGTTCCTCTGGTTCCTGTGAGCTTCCCTATTGAAACTCCTGTGAGCCTCCCTATTGAAGCTCATCTGGTTCCTGTGGGCCTCCCTACTGAAGCTCCTCTGGTTCCTCGGACCCTCCCTTCTGAAGCTCCTGCCATTACTGCAGTCCAGGAAGGCTTGACCAGCAGACTGGTTGGCACTGACGAGAAGGAGGTGCAACAATCCTCTGACACCACATCAGGTAGGAGTTCTTTGTCATGTCCGCTCACACTGTAGCTCATGTCTACTTCCATGATGATGAATTGAGGCATTGTCCTATTTTATTTTTCAGAGATCAAAAAGACCAAGAAGAAGAAGAACAGAGTCTGGCGCTTCTTCCGACGGCTGGTCCAAACACTGAGGAAAACAGCCAAGGAAACGGAGAGGGACTGAAATCCCACGGCAAAAAAATAAATTCAGTGTTGCATTGCACTTTTTCTTGTTTTTTTCATTTACTGTGAATTGATGCATTATAAAATTCTGAAGTTATCATACAGGAATATCCATATACAGTCACCTCCAGAATTATTGTCACCCTTCATGAAAATTAGAAAAATGTATTGTATAAAATAAATAAAATTCTATTGTTTTCTTTTTAATTGATCTCAGAATCCAGAAACTGTATTGCTTTCATCATTTCCTGTTTCACTGGGGTCAAAATATGAGGTTGTATACATGTAAAATCCATTTGTCATCCATCACTTTGTGGAAAATCAAAGAGCTTTCAACTCAGAGACAGATAGTTAAATACCACTAAGCACAGTCAGGGCAATAATCAAAAAGTTTTAGCAATATGGAACAGTTGCAAATTCACCAGAAAGAGGATGCATGTGCATATTGTCCCCATGAACAGGGAGGAAGATGGTGAGGGAGGCAAAGAAGAACCCAAGGATCACAGTTTCACTGTGCAGTTGAGTGGAATGCTGAGGTTATCAAGTGTCAAAATCCTCCTCCATGTCAACAAGCTCTTTGGAAGGGTTGCAGGAAAGAAGCCCTTACTGAGTGCAACCCATAAACTGAAGCGCCTGAACTTTGCCAAGCAACTACAGTTGAAATTGTGTGTTGTGGTCAGATGAGACCACAATGGAACCATCAGCATGTTTGGGGACAAAGGATGACTGCATACAAGGAAAAGCACCGGATGCCCACGGTGAAATATGGTGGAGGACCTTTGATGTTTTCGGGCTGTTTTATTGATAGTGGTCCAGATCTTGCTAAGATCGATGACATAATGAATTCCACTAAGTATCAGGGTATTTTAGTCCAAAACCTGGTTGCCTCTGCCAGGAGGTTGAGAATTGGCCGTGGAAGGACCTTTCAACCAGACGACGACCCCAAACATACATCAAAATCATCACAGAAATGGTTGCGGGAACACAAAATCAATGTTTTGCAATAGCCATCTTGTCTCCAGAACCCTAGTGAAAATCTGTGAAGAGGGCAGTCCACAAGCACAAACCTAAGAATATCAAATATCTTGATATGTTCTGCATGGAGGCACGGTCCCTCCCAAAGCGTTCTCCAACCTCTCAGACATTACAGTAAGAGGCTATTTTACTAAACCATAGAACATTTTATGTTTGAAGAACATATTTTGTTAAAATAAAAGTGTATGACTCTCCCATATGTTTGAGCCCAAAATATGACTCATTGCGTGTTGCATGCGACCGACCGACCGACCGACCAAAACTTAAATCCGATTGACTCCAGGTTTAAGTTGTTATAGTTGTTGTAGTCAACATTAAAGGGATGTAAAATGTCAAAAATTATCAAAAACTCAAATCACGCTGGAGTTGTCCTTTAACATACTGTACGCTAAAGCGTTAGCAAGCACACAAGGTAGATTTATGCACCAGAGACACAGAGATGATTTTCATATATTGGTTCCCAAAAAGTTGTGTAGTCTTTAATGTGTTAATTACCAGTAACCTGATCCCAGTGTTTTGCTACAAAAATGAAGCTCTTCTCCCAGTCCGCACATGAAAGCTAAGAAAGGTTTCATCCCCCAGGCAGTTCTAAAAAGATCCTAAGCCAAAGGTGGCACACTAAAGTAACAGTAAACTTTAACGTCCTCTCATTCCAAGGCAGCACATATAGCACAGGTAGTTAAGAGTTTAAAAATGGTTTATTAGAAAATCCACTTGCTCCATGGATCCAAGTGGACTCAAGTCAGAGGCAGCCGGGCTGTTTGTGCCCAGTGCGCACTGTGGTGCCTAATTACGGTACGCGCTCTTTACGCCCATAGACTGTTTACACCGCAATATGGTGGCATTCACATGTGCATTTGTACTACATAAAAATTACTAGTTATGAATGTACTTCTTGAGACCTGTGCATTGCTGGATGGCATGGATTGACAGAGATCAGTGCGTGAAAATATCAGTCTGTTAAAAAAGTTGATACTAGCTGGACTTTTGACAGAGGCCAGGTAAACAAACTAGCAATCAGGTAAACTGCTTCAAAATGTTTCGAGACTCAGCAACCCACTGCAACTAGCCTAAACCTAGGTGGTTTCAGCAGAATTTGACAGATGCCAAATGTTCCATGATTGGCTTGTACACCAGGCAGTAGGCTAGAAGTCACACACATGGACAGGATCCTTGTTGCAGCCAGTGGACATTCACTTACCAGGAGATCAGTGGTTTTACCTAAGTCAATGCATGAATTAAATTTTTTGTTTTGATCGTGATTTCCATTCATTGGTTTGAGATGCAAGCTACAGACAGGCAACTCTGAGTTGACTAAATGTCAAACGAAGGCTTAAGCAGGTAGTTTCATCAAGAACAATCACGGAACCCATCGTCTATCGGTCTGATGACGATTAGACTCTGGGGGCGACGGCCAATATTTTGGGGTTTCCGTTGTAGCCAGTGGACATCCGGGCCAAGACTTCCTCTTCCATGCGCCGGTCATTGTTTACAGTCCGATTAGCAACTTGAGACGCGAGAATGGAGTTGGAGTTGAGAGACAACGTCTCATATGCAGATATCTGTTTATAGAGATTAGCCGAAATGTCGTCTGGACCTAAAACACCTACAAAAAGTATTGATATTTGTGTATTGTGTGGAGAAATGTTCGACTCGTCGCGTCTCAAGATGTCCGCTGGCTACACCAGAAACCCAGAAATATTGGCCGTCGCCCCCAGAGTCTAATCCTCGTCAGACCGATAGACGATGGGTTCCAAGACTGCATCAAGAATAGTCTTGAGAACTTCACAGAGAGGGATGCCATGGTCACATTGAAAAAACCGAGGATTACTATGAAAATCCCGACTAAAGTTAGCCTAACAAATCAATGTTGAATTAATCGGTTCCACAAAGCCCACAGGGCTCTGGTCCCTCTTCCTACCTGCTCCATCAGGTTCTGCTGGAGAAGAACAGGAGCTCCCAGCACTGTGCTCTGCTCAGACTGGGGGCTTCGCTCCGGGTCTGGGCTCCTCAGACAGACAGGACAGAGAGGACAGATCTCCAGGAGGTTTCACAAAAAACCTCTAGCTCACTGCACGCACACACACATACACACAGAGCCAGGCCAACATCAGTGGGGTAGAGTCATACAAGACAGTAGAGCTACAGTAAAAATACTAGAGTTGTAGTAGAATAGAACAGAATCGTAGTAGAAGACAGTAACGCCTGTCATGGTAGAAGAGCCAGGAAATAGTCTAATAATCTCCCTAGTTAACTGTTAATAATGAGGGTCGATGACAGATGTTGGGCCAAGAAAAATTACCCCAAATTGACCTCCATAGTGGGAATCATAGGAATGCATGCTAAACATAGCTAGAGTTAGCACACAATTTCCCTACAATTACCTGTTAGCTGTTAGCTGAGTGCAGCTGAAGTGCTGGGTGCTGTTGACAGCTGTCGGGATTCTGTGGGGAAGTGAACTGCTCCTATTCCCTCCGTAGTGTCAGGTCCTTATCCAGGTGCTGATAATACATTAAAGTAATATTAAATAATTAAGTAATATTAAATATATTAAAGTAATTTTTTCTCAAAATTACCACTTTATTCTCATAATATTATGACTTTTTTTTAAGTTATTTGGCCCATGGGGCAAGACCAGCCCCATTCACTTTGATTGACAGGCGGCTGAGACATTATGAAAAGTGACATTATGAAATGAAAAGTGTTATTACTTATTTCAGATACTTTTTTCAGACCTTGATTTGTTTTGAAGATTTTGTCTGGTGTTCAATATGATTTACGCAGATAGACATCTTGCCCCTGCTAACTAGGTCATATCACTGTATAGATGAAGATTGTTCTTCACAGCGACAAATATTAGAATATGTGAGATGATTGGCAGGGTTCCTACACGGTTTTCATTCCATGTTCTTGACTGGATTTTATTTTGGTCGGTATTTGATATAATGCATGCTGACAGCGGCTGGGTAATAAGAGCATCCCTCTATCTGAACATTATTCTTCACATCAACAAAAACTGTGGACTCAAAGTGGCTCTACAACAACATAAAAGCTAGAATTATGTGTATCGGACCTGAACCGGAACATTTTCCATACTTTTCCAGACATTTTTTCAAATTCCCAAATTATTCAAGACCTGGAAATGATCCAATTCATTCATCAAATTCTTGTATTTGCCAATGTTATTATCATTATTATTATTATTATTATTATTATTATTATTATTATTCTTATTATTGTTATTATTAGGGGCCGGGCAGCTCTGCTGCCGGTCCCTCTTGTATTTGCCAATGTTATTAGGGGCCAGGGAGCTCTGCTGCCAGTCCCTCTTGTATTTGCCAATGTTATTATTCTTCTTCCTACAAGGAAATCTGCTTTCCCATGCATGAAAATAAACCAAACTTTGCACATAGGTCCAGTCCCATGCCAAACTTACTCAGCTGGCTTTGGGGGTCAATACAATTACAATTACAATTTCACATTTGGCAGACGCTTTTATCCAAAGTGACTTACACATGAGATTTTCATACAACACAAGCAAGGTTCTAGTGAGGAGAGAACAACGAGAGTAAGTGCTATAAAGCTAAGTTCTGATCTAACAGGACATAGGTGCTACGAGGCAGTGCTATAAATAGCTGCTACACTGCATCTTCAGACTGTCCTCCACAAACTATCCAGCCAGATTTTTGAATTATCAAAAATTGAGCCCACAGTGCATCAAAATGTTTTACTGTAAACAGTACTGTAAACAGTTACTGCAAATTCTCGCTAAATAAATCTCCAATGTTCATGAAAATAAATGACAACATTTTCCGGTCATGGTCGATGAAGTGTGTAAAATTTCAGCATTTTATCTCAAAAACTGAATTTTTGACAGTATTTTGAATTCTGCCCTCATGTAAACTATTGCAGTCAATGGAAATAGAGCATCTTTAAACATCAGTTTTTGGCTTATGGAGCAATCAATCTTTGTAAAAAATAAATTACAGACATCTCTATGTTGTCTAGATGAATGCAAAGTCTCTGAATTTTGTCTTGAATACTGAATATTTGACTCTAGTTTGAAATCTGCCTGTAAATGCATGGACAGCTGTTATCCTGCACCCTGGTGGTTGGCTAAGTCATAGTGTGAAGGCTCCTCTAATTATCCCACTTCTCAGGTAGCTCAACACCATCGTGACTTGCCATTGGTGGCAAAGGTTGTGAGTTTAAACCTTGGGTGCTGCAGAAAGAACATGCTTGTGTCTACTTAGGCATTGTGCTGTGTGGATTAGAGACTCATGATTTCAAAGATACTTCAAGGTTTAATGGTAATTTTGGTCCGGACAGGTCTGCTCATGGACCCTCATGTATTTCTCATTTGTCTTCCTCCTCTTCCTATTTTTCCTCTTCTTCCTCCTCCTCCTTCTTCTTCTTCTTCTTCTTCTTCTTCTTCTTCTTCTTCTTCTTCTTCTTCTTCCTCTACCTCCTCAAAATGCCCGGCCCCGACTCACCGCTGCGCAGCAGCTATAATTGTTATTTTACTTTTTCTCTTTTACTAGTTATTGTTGTCTTTGGACTTTCTTATATTTTGACCGTAAAGCACTTTGTAACTGTGTTTTGAAAAGTGTTTTATAAATAAAGCTAAAAAAAAAATAAAAAAAAATGGTTAGACTCTTGTGAAAACCATCTACACACACATTTCTGGCAGAGGTGGAGGTCAAACACACAAGACATGCACAACTAGTACGGTGTAACCGCACACAGCCACAAGGGGGAGCTGCTGCATCATGGAAATAAGAATTTAGAATTTAGCATAAACACAAGTTGGTAGTATTGCAATATTATGCGGTGATGCTCCGTCCCTCCCACCTTCACCAAACATCTTTATTCTGCCTGACTACATGTGAAGCAATGGAAGAGGTTGCACGCACACACACACGTGCACACACACACACACACACACACGTTCTTCTAGTTTTAGCTCTTGTAAATGTTCTACACACTCAGGAGGGAAGGGACATTACTCCTAGACAATACACTTCTTAATTGACTTATAAAAACATTTCAATACAAGAAAGACAGGGAAACACAGGTACACACATTAGACCTAATGGTACAATATGTTTTTACGTCAGATCCTGGATATTTGAAATTTGATGTCAGTTTAATGAGGTATCATTTAGACTGGTGTCCTGAATATTTTTGTCCAACAAATACATAAAGAAAGACACACAAGTGGGCACCGAACTGAGTTAGTAACTCCTTAAGGCATCTGAAAAACACATAAATAAAGAAGTCTAAATCTAAATGTAATATATAAAGTATATTGACTGTGAACAGGTAAATGTATACAAGCATGTATTGATGCAAGTATATGCTGTGAATGTCTATGTCTTACACTTTTGCATAAATAGAAGAAACTACACTGTTGTATGTGAATAGGAGAGTCCCAAGAAACTCCATAGGCTTTCAGATGAATAGGAATTTATCTTAACTGGATCTTCTTAGGAAAAGAAATCAAAAAGGAATGAAAATGGGCCAACATAGGCTAAATGTTCAATTTCTGTCTCCATTCAGACAGGGTCCAGGCATAAGAGAGTTCTCAGTTGTTTACAGGCTTGGCTGATACTTAAAAAAATTAACTCACTCGATGTTAAAGCATCTATTTATTGAAAATGTACATATATATATATTTACAATACCAGTCAAAAGTTTGGACACACCTGATTGAATGTTCTTCATTCTCTTAATATAAATAGTGAAGTGGATCCTATGTATGAATTTATTTCCAAAGCCTTTGCCTTTCCATCAAGGCAAAGGTCGGCTAATTTAAAGAATCTAAAATATAAGATCGTTTTGATTTAACACTTTTTTGGTCACTGCATAATTCAGCTGTGTTATTTCATAGTTTTGATGTCTTAACTATTATTCTAAAATGTAAAAAATAGTAAAAAAATAAAGAAAAATGTGTGTCCAAACTTTTGACTGGTAGTGTATATATTCGTACAATTTGTTGTCATGAACATATTGAGAATTGTCTCAGTTTTATTGTCTGGTGGCTTCATGAATCTAAATCTTCTACTTGTATATGACAGAGTGGTAGTTATTTTTTTTCAAGCTGTAGCCAAAAAGTTCAACATTCCCTATGTATTTTGTTACTCCATATGCTGAACAGGAACATGTGATGTGATGCACAACTCACTTGTCCAAAGGGCAGTGGTGGAACGAATACTACAATATCCTAATCAAGTATTAGTACTGTAGCTTTGCTAATATTTTACTAGAAGTAAAAGTACTGGTGTAAAGATCTACTTAAATAAAAGTTAAAAGTGTCTAATTTAAAATGTCCTCAGAGTAAAAGTTCCTGAGTTATCTTTTAGAGAAGAGAACATCGTTAGCTGTGATCTTTTCCATGTGATTCTAAAAGGAGAGAGGACAGAGTTCAGATGGATTCTTTCATTGGAAAAAATTGAAATTACAATTATTTTACAAAGTAAAGCCAAGCCTCTGTGTCTTTGCTGACTGACTGTTCACTGTGAACAGCTCCACAACTGGCTGATTTATGTTGATCCAGTTTCTCTGATGGAGAAACACAAAATCTGTTCTGTAATGGATGGGATTTAAAATGTAGTGAAGTGCAATACTTCAGTAAAAATTTTAAATTAGTGACCTTAAAAAATACTCAAAAAAGTACAAGTACACAAAAAAGCTACTCAATTACAGCAATGTGAGTAAACATAATTAGGTGCTTCCACACTTGTCCAAAGGCCTGGTGCAAAGACATTTATTCAGCCATCAGGGTGTTCTGCTCTGAACAGGAGACATTAATGAAGAAATAAGAAGGATCATAGGGAGGGAGTTTAAATAAGGAAGAACTCCAGGAAGAACAGCAGTGTTGACATGAATGGAGTTTAACTGTCTGTACTGAGTGTCTGTCTGGTTCATATTATGACATCAGCTTTAGAGATTTCAGATGTGTATTTATTACAGGAGTAAGTTTTAACCTTTTCAACATGCTACACATCAAAATCGGACTGGTGGTGTAGAAGAAATCGATCCAAGGCTACCAGCGGCATCTGAGATATAAAGTTTGACCTTTTATTATAGCGCCCCCATCCGGCCAATCAGTATTTTTTAAACACCAGAACACAATGTGTCACGATGTGATGGAAAAAGACGTATAAAACCATGTGGATCTGCATTTTGCAGAAAATGTTTAATGTCAAATTTAGAAATGTTTTAATGTTTAATATGTGGTTGTAATTGTGCATCATGTAATCCCATGTGGGAAGGGACATTTAGATGGTATGATACGAAAATAAAAAATAAATTCATTCATTCATAAATTCATATATTAGAACCTGTGGGCACGGATACTGACACCAGATGCCCTTTCTAACAATACAACAGTTGATATGAAAACATTTGCCTGATAATTGTCAGGCGTAAAAACATAAACTTAAATCGTTATAACTAAGAAAAAAAAAATTGGAGGACATTTAATAGTTTTCTCTACTTAGAGTAGCGTTAAATACATTTTTGGCTTTCCCTTTAAGGCAATGGTTAAGTGTTTGGTCTCAGAACAAAATAAGAACATTTAAAGGCCTGGCATTAAGTTTCCACGATACAATTTTACAATATCAATTCTCACCCAAGAAATAAAACTCAAATACACAAATACACATACATGAATTGTTTGTCTTGCTTCCAAGACTTCCAAAAGACTAATAGGATATATATGATGTTTGATATGTAGTATGTATATATGATGTAGTACTGGATGTAGTAGTACATCAAAAAGAAAATGCTTTGGTAAATAACTGATGCAACTTTTCAAGTGCTGGATTCATCTTGGTAGTAAAATCACGGTCATTCCTCATATTTGCAGAACAGCACTGGTTCACAAGACTGAGGTCGGGACTCAGACTCAGTCACTACCATCATGTAGTGATATCTGGGTGATAAACGCTTCTTGTTGTGACATGATCAGTATTTGAGGTATCTGGTCTTCCTTGAATAACAGCTGCAGTGAAATAACCTGAAAAGAGAAAATAAAAATAATTGTTTGGTGCCACAAGTCACACAGGGAGAAAGTCAGTTTTCAGTGAAGGCTGAAAGAGCAATCTGCATTTTAGTTTCTCTGTGCAGTTTATCGCTCGCCACAAACACATCAGAGTGCTGTGCCAAAATGATAAAAATTGATTTTTGCAGATTTCTCAGGCTCAATCAACATTTATTAAAAATGCATGCATCCTTTTAATGGTCATGGGTCATGAATTGTCTAGGTAGTAGAGATCGCCTCATCAACTTAGAGTGGATACAGTAGAAACTGGAAATTGATAAACTTGTATGAGCGGTTTGAACAAGGTGAATGAAAACAGGTGAAACATATCAAAACAGAAACAGAGTCAAGTATTTTATCTGTCTTGTCTGCTGCATGCTGCAGGTGGTGAGCTTTGAATACTGAAAATTCAAGTCATTTACATTTTTCGTGTTAATCAGACTTGCACTGCAAGAGTTTGGGCCTTTCAAAAGTTGAGATTTTGAGCTTCAAATATAGCGCCCCCATCAGGCTAACCTTTTTTTTTTAATGCCAGAACACAATGCCAAAATGTGTCATCCCTCCATGTTTCATCAAAATCGGACCGGTGATGTAGCAGTTTTGACCTATCAGTTAGAATTTTTTTTTTTTTTAATTACAGTGCCCCTATCAGGCCAATCTGTGTATTTTTTTAGTGTGAACATGCATCATCCTTCCAAGTTTCATTAAAATCGGACAAAGCCCAATCCATAGTCCCCCCGACCATGATTTCATTGCATGGGGGACAACAAACTCTGAGCTGCAGACTGTCCGGTTCTCCTCACCTCACTGCTCCTCCTCTTATTTCCCTGCACCGTTGCCCAGAGTGTAGATGGCTTTGTTCTCCAGGATCTCCTTCTTCAGCTCAGGCTGCAGCAGAGTGTTGGACACCATGCCCTTCACCACCGCCTGGATGGGGACGGTCATGGCCGTGGGAAACAGAGTAGAGAAGCCTCCCAGGACCTTCTGGGCGAGCCACTCGCCGGGCCGGCTCTCCTGCCGGTCCACCAGCAGCACGCTTTGGGGACGAGAACAAAGATATATATGATTTAAAACGCTAAGGCAAGTTCTGAATAGCAAGCAACCGTGACACTCACAATTCATACAGTGAATTTGAAATAATTTTTTCATTTATTTTTGTATTGCAATATATTGAATTTCGATAGATCGTCCCATCCCTATTAAGTGCGAATGAAAATATTAGATTCACTTCATTGAAACTCAAGGATAGTGTCCTATTATCACATTCTCAGGATATTGTATTTTGATGCTTGGACAGCGTTTATTCTGCCCAAACCACTGACAGCATAATGCCTTTAGTCTGTATGCTGTGGCAAATATGGAAAATTGTTTCAGCCAATTATTGACAAAAGCAAATGAGTTCACTTACGCAGGTCTGTAGATGGAAAATCTGTCAAAGCCCAGCGCCTCGATTTCTTCCTCCACTTGTCCCTGCAAGAGAATCCAACTGCATTCATTCCCACATGTCATGACTTGATGACGGAGACTGAGGGAAGCTTTCGTTATACAAAAACTAAAATGTAAATGACTTCAAGTTTCAGTGTTCAAAGCGCTCCACCAGCAGACAAGACAGATAAAATACCTTGACTCTGAGATAGAGGAAGCCGCTGTTTTTATCGGCTCCTTTGGTGGACACCAGGTGGAACTGTGAGCAGCCTCCTGCCTTGGTGAGCTCCGCTGCTTTCATCACATAGTCATGATCGACACGGATGAATCCCTCCTGAAATAAAAGAGGAAAATAACAGAAATTATTACTTACCTTTTATCATGGCACAACTTGTTGGCTACCTCAAGGAGAGAAGTCAAATGCATGGACACTGTAGATTATATTCACCATTTTATAAAGGGGCATTAAGTAATTTCTGACTTTTATCAACTCCTATCAGTGACCAAGGAACTGCAACAACACTGACAGGTCTTTGGCACAGCTTTAGCCTGTAACTGACAAAAATTCAAAAGTCACATTTTCACATTAGAATGAGTAAGCTAGCTAATTAGAGCGATTCAACATAATTGTCTAGGGGAAAAGCAATATGTCACAATGCACAGTAATACTGTTTTGTCTTTTGCTTTTTTGGGCTTGAAAACAAAATGTATTGCGAAGCCGATCAGTCGCTCACAGCACCGTCCTCCTTCTCTGAGCAGTTGAAAATGCGAGGGAGGGGTCGGGGTTTGATTCCAGAACAAGAGTACAGGACACAAATCTCAGCAGCTGGCCAAGTAATCTGCGATCCATTAGTCTTGATCAACAACCCTATCAACCCCCTGGTTTTAGGGGATTTACAGTGTTAAACTTACAGTCCCTGCTTTAGCTTTGGTTGTTCCCATGCAGCAGTAGGCAACATCGTGGCCCTGGAACGCAGCAGCAGACTCATCCAGCTTCTCGAAGTCCACCACCTCTTGCACCTGGAAGCACAGAGAGCAGGTTAAACTGAGATCAGTGTAATTATCAAAGCCGTCGACTGACAAGAGGATGCGTGCCCAGTGCCCACTAACCAGGTTTTCATATGCTTTGTCCTCAAAGGTGAGCTGTCTCCTCCCAATGAGAGTGATCTTGGAGAAGATGTTGCGCTCCAGCAGCTCCCGAATCAACAGCTTGCCCGTTTCTCCAGAAGCACCGAGGATGAAACAGCTTTTATTCTGCTGCCTGAAGTTCTCCTCCAGGGTTTTCATGTCCTCAGCCATGCTGTGTGCCAAAACAATACACTCTGACCATTCATCAGCACTGTGTAGGCCTATGTGTAGGCAACGTGTGCAAGGGTCAAACATGTGATGCCTTTATTTAGCATCATGACATATTTTTCACACACTCAGTTGAGCAATTCATTGGAAATACACAGTGGTGGAAAGTAACTAAGTACATTTACTCAAGTACTGTACTTAAGTACAATTTTGAGGTACTTGTACTTTACTTGAGTATTTCCATTTTATGCTACTTTGTACTTATACTCCACTACATTTTAGAGGGAAATATTGTACTTTTTACTCCATTACATTTATTTCACAGCTATAGTTACTAGTTACTTTTCAGATCAATATTTTATATTTAAAACATTTGATCATCTTTATAAAATAACTATAAAATAGCATTGTTATAGATTAGACTACCCACAAGTATAGCTAAATTGTTAAGGTCAGCTTCACATTAACAACTTTAAAATGCTGCTTACATGTACATGTATGTCAATAAATCAGTATTAATATTCCAATAATTTATGAAAAATATAACTCTCTAAATGGGGACAGTTTGCATAATGAGTACGTTTACTTTGATACTCTAAGTACATTTTGCTGCCAATACTTATGTAATTTTACTTAAGTAAGATTTTGAATGCAGGACTTTTACTTGTAATGGAGTATCTTTACATTGTTGTATTGCTACTTTTACTTAAGTAAAAGATCTCAGTACTTCTTCCACCACTGGAAATACATTGTGCAAGTGGAGGAGTTATCTATATTGACTGTCACAGGCTTGCTTTATGAAAACAATTAAAGCTACATTCGTGTCATGCACACCAAATTCAATCTAGTTGAGTATGACGTCATTCAGACTATGTCCGAGTCTGGACCGTTCTCTTTGGAGAGAACATCAGTCAAAACTCCATTAAAAATCTGCGAATTTGATGTTGCCTTGCTCGTCGGCACACGTAGTTACACAACCTGGTACTATAAGAAAACACGTTGTACAACTCCGCCATGCCACGAAAGTAGTTCGCCTGCAGCAAAGTCCGTTACGGCGGGAGCGAGCAGGGTGAAGCGATTCTAAAAACAGAAATGTATTAAAAGTACGAACTGCATGGTGTATAGGATATATGCCGAAATTATCACAAGACACTAACGATTCAGAAAAGGTCTCAAGTCGTGTTTTACGAGGTAAGTACGTTTGCCGATAAGAAAGGCCACGTTGAATGGACAAGTTTTAGAATGGAGTTTGGCGTGACGAACGAGAGAGTCGGGTCTAACCTAACTGTTACGCCTGTAGATGTTAGTAGGTCCATCTCTGAAATGCTGCTGTTCCCTAACGTTTATGTCAGTGGTCCACAAGTCTAATAGGGCCAAATACCTGACGTTATGTATAAATAATAACGTAACAGTTGCAGCATATCAAGAGGCATTTGCATTATGTATAGCTAGACTTAGCGTTTTTAACGTATTTACTGAAATGCATCGTTACTTGGCTGGCATTATCTAGCCAAGTGCTTCACTGTTGTTTACCTGATGAATGTAACCGGATCAGAATTTTCCAGATAGTGTAAAACCGCTGCAAAGACAACAGTCAGGACAGTAAAGAGCCCAGTTGCTTTCCCCAAGGTGGACCACCCCAGCAGTTTCATAACCGATATATTGCCCCGAGTAACGATGAAACTTCCTGCTTCCTGCTTCATTGCTAGGAGGAGGAAAACAGGATGAGACAACATCGTCACGTCAGTGTACCGCCGCATCTCGCTCACTAGAGACCGACGGCACAGGTTCTGTACACGACTGTTCAGGGTTTGCATTTTGTCTTGTTTTTTATTGTATGTTATTTATCGTTCATGATGTGGTAGTAACCCCCGCAGAGAGGAACAGGAGAAGTGTCCGATCCCGAGCCTTGTCTCATCCTTGCTCTTTCCTCTGGACAAAGATGGCGCATGCGTACTTCCATAAATATGAGAGGCAGTAACAAGGAATCCTATAATTTCTATAATATTCCAATAGGGGCTTATATTGTGTCTGTCGAACTCAATGGTGAGTTTATAGTGACTTTATTGTACTAGCCTATATTTTGTTTATTTTTTTTGTCTGGTATCACTATAATGTCCCTAGAATATTTTTTTTTTTATAATAATCCAATAGAGGAGCATCTGTGGTACCCAATTAATTTATAGTGACTTCATTGTAGCTACTTAGTATTTTTTTGTATTTTTATCTCATATGATATAATAATCCTATAATGTTCATATAGTGTAATGGTTCTTAAAGTGGGCTTCAGGGGGTCCCCAGCAAAATGAGGAACAGTTTAATTTCATTATAAATTAATTCACTACAAATTATCCCAGCCAGAGACTGTATGAGATTGACCAATATTATCTCCCCATGCACAGTGTACACAGTTATCCATTCCCAGTACTAAACAACAGTTTGTAGTTTTGCTTTATTACCTTTCTAAAGTTCATGAAAGGATTACTAAGTTCTTTTTTATCAGAGGAGAAAGAGAGAGGTATGTGTTTTGTTTTCCCTAAATACCATTTCTCTCTTACTCTGAAACTGTATTGAACCCTATCCTTCACTAAATCACAACTCCCTCCATCATCATCTACAAACCCAATTAACACTCTACATCAGATCCATTCATGATTTTATCTATTATTAGCAGTTAAGATCCTTTCTGCCCTTAGCTGAAGACATGCAGGTCCTTTTTGTAATTACAGAACGACAGACTGAACCAACCCTAACAGACCATATAAGACCCAGAAGAAGGTAGAATAAGGTTACATGGGTTTAAAAGGTGCAAGCATTTCTTTTACAGCAGCTGAAGGAGCTATTCTTATCTCATAATTCCAGGACAAAAGAGATATCAGCTTCAAAACACATTTAAAACTAATGCATAACTGACTTTGTGGTCAATGCTGACATAAAACCTTGTTTCATTAGGGAAAATATTTATATATCACATTTTGAGTCAGTGTTAGAAAGTATTACTTTACTAGTAAAGTTATGCAATAGACAAAGCTGTATGGAAGCTGCTGTTCAGTGTAGTTGCCAGTCAACCTGTCAGGATCAGTGAGCTTTGAAAAAGCCCATGAGAACTCTTACAACATTTACATGAAAAACTGGGAGACTTGTTTTTTATATATTGGCAGAATCCGCTTTGTCCTGTGTACACCTTTTTTCGCCTATTTACAATTATTGGTAAACAAATTATTTTCTTTGTTCCATCGGCATAAGTTTCCTCTGGCCGGATTTCAGTGTTACACTTGTTCAAACTGAAACGTTTAATAAACATAAAGAAAGAGATTCCCTTAAAAACAATTCAGCAACATAACTAGTTTTTTTATATATTGTCAGAATCTGCTTTGTTGGTGTTCGTTTATGTGCTAGAAGTGTGATTTTTAGACTGTTCCTCCAATGGCAGTGAATGGAGAGAAAAAAAAACACAATTCTCCAGTCTCCTCTACTGGAGCAACAGATCACAGAATCACTGATTTGGGGGTTTTATCATGGAGGAAGAGACACAACCCAAGACACTACCAGAGTTCAGCATCACCTTAAAGACAGCAGGGTTTGTGGAGAAAAATGTCTCTAGTCATGAGGAAAAATAGATCCAATTAAGGCACTCCAGATTATTTCTCTGTGCTTCCTTATTCTGACCAACACATCGGCCACAGTTTTTAAACTTTTCATAATGAACAGCCAAAAAGAATAAAGGCTCTTTAACCTTGGATCTCTTTTTCCTCACAAGTTGAAAAGTTGGTTGGGATGGAACTAACGGTGTGTAATTGGGTCAGGAAATCCAGCCTGGACTCGGAGTGTGAGCCAAAACCTGAAAAAATGTCTGTTCCTTTTGTCAGAGCTTCGGGGGGTTTCATTAGCCAAAACCTTCTCACAAAGAAAGCAAGTCCAGTCACATGCAATGAATTCATCAACGCCCCATGTTTTTAACACCCCCGCCACTTCGAACACAAGGCATCGACCCAATCTTATAGAATATGATGGAGCCAGGGATGATCCTTCAAAGATGTCAGCAGTAAGAGACAGAAAGAAAAGAGGCCGAGGTTGAGAGAAGAGGCCTTAAACTGGCACTCTGCTGAAATGAAATGTCGCCTCTTTGTTCCTGAGCCGCGGGTGCTAATTGGGCCTAGCGGCGGGGAGGAAGGCTGCCGCTGGGCTCCTGTCTGTCGCACCTGTTGAGTCATTGTCTCACACATTGATCAGACAGGAAGTTGAAGTAAGAAGGCAAAGGCTTATGCCTCAGTGGGTGCGTGGCAGAAACGTGGTTCAATTTCCTTTCAGAGCTCCGCTGCTGGAGGTGGAAATACCAATGGTGGTCAGTGGTCAATTGCTTTTGACCATTGATTAGCCTGTTCTAAAGGACATATGGATCATAAAGAGATGGTTTTCACCGGCTCGCTCAGATTCTGTACGTCTTCGATCAAAGTCCCTCTGGCATTTTGTCAGCGTTACGTATGTGTGATGCCTCGGAGGAGTGATGGGTTGTAGCTATTGCCCTACTTCATCTAAAGCCCTGTTCGGATGGCATTAAGTTTTCAGGACAATGTGCGGAAAGTAACTGTGAAGACAGGACATCTGTAAAGTTAATAGACAATTTTGCATGAGTTAAAAAGTCTCTGTACCAAGTCTCAAATTACAGAGATGCGACTGTCTACTCCATTTACGCGTCGTCATCACACCAGAAATGTACCAAGCGTTATACGTAACTTCCACCAGCTTAGCTTTTAAATAGCCTTCATTTTAACTGTTTATGGACAGCGAACTTGTCTTTATTACAAAATTATTCATCAATTGGCATCACAGGATCCCAACAGGAGTCTAGAGGAACTCTGGTGAGTAGTTTCTCCGCTCTGACGGGATCCACAAACCTATATTGAGAATTGAAGGATTGCTTGAAGTTTATAATTGTAATTGCTTAGCTGATCTGTGTATTGTTCTAAAGGAACATTTGACAAGTCCTATAAGGGCTGTGGGGCCTGCTGGAAAGAATCTATGCTCCTTCTAAGAATCCTTCATGATCTCATCTAAATTGATTTCCTTTTGAAAGGAAGAATTGAGGGAGTTCACTCTCCGAAAAGTTATAGCGCTATAAATATTTTTGTCCAGTGAGGCCGACAAAAGGTCTTTTAAGTTGTGATTATCTTTGGAGAGGTAAGGCACACTTAATCGTATACTGGTTGACAGTGTCACCAGTGTGAGAGTGACTACTCAATACCAAGAAGTAACGCCACTTGATTCTGTGTTTCCTTTAGGGGGGTAAAAATATCTTTCTATTTTACTTGATTTGATTCTTTTAATGCAATGCATTTTGCTTGTTCTTTTATATGAATTTTATCTTTTTATCTGTCTTTTATCTGCCTTCTATTGATGCAAAGCACTGCATGTTGTGTATGAAAGGTGCTTTACAAATAAAGGTTATTATTATTATTATTATTGACGTTGACATGTTCATACAAGAACAATACAACATGGCTGCCAGAGCGAAGAAAAGTCACAACCGGACCAGAGTTGAGGCTTTGGGTCTGATCTCAATGTCTCAATTAGTCATAGAAAAGTGACAAAACGAAAACAAATGTTATGGCGGGAGTAGAGCCGACAACAATTTCAGGGCTGTCAGTTCGGACGGGACTAGTTATGTTATGTCGGACGGGACAGGGTTTACAGGAAGTGAAAGAGGCTGGAATTTGCACTGACACGGGCATGTGCAGTCCAAACATTAAAAAAAACAACATAAAACATGGCTGTCATCGCAGATTCAGATGGAACTAAAATCACAGACATGCTCCTGTATAATGATTAAATTACTCCACCTCCTCCTGTAAAACTCCTATCTGGATCAGGGCTTATGGCATATTTCCAAATGACACATACATACATACATGGATGCATACCTGCGTGTACACATTTGTCACACACACACACACACACACAGACACACACAAACGCAGCTTAAGGCTTAGGACCGCGGTTCCACAGACTCTTGAGTGTGATGCTAATGATGGTAATTAATGGAGCCTGACAGCACAATCTGCTGCCCATTGTCTCCCAATCAACAGCTTTACAGTCCACATGGGCCACAGAGGGGACTGCAGGTTTAATCTGAGAGCAGAGGGAGAGAGAGAGAGAGAGAGAGAGAGAGAGAGACGGGGAGGGAGAGAGAGAGGCAGGGTGGAGGGTCAAACCTCAGGGGACGCGCCTGATCTTGAAGTGGGGATTAGCTCAATTAGAGAGGCACTGTCTGATCAAGATGCAGGGTTAGATGGTCCATTGGTGCCTATGATTTACCGTGTGTGTGCATGTGTGTGTGTGTGTGTGTGTTATGAGAGGGGCCTACATCATTAGACTTGACTGTTGCCATTATTTGTTGCTGTGCCTACTGATGCAGCTGGTGTGAACAATAGTCAAGATGATGCCTTTTGCCTCTCTGTGACCTCCTGCTCGGATATCCATTTATTGTCATACATTTCAATACTAATTAATCTCCACTGTATTTTCATCATCCACCGGTTTATCCTGGAGAGGAGGCCATAACAGCTCTATGAATATTTCAGTGTGCGTAAAGTAAACTTGTTCCTGGTCAAAAGCAACATAAAATTTTCTTTATTGTTTTATCACTTGACCTACTTTGCTGAGGACATACCTTGCTAACTTACTCTGCTACTTGTAACTTACTTTGCAAAGCACAACATAAACAGCTGCAAAGTTTTTCCACCGGTCTGTTGTAAAAATGTATCACCATAGCATTTGATTTGATTGAACTGTCAATAATTTAATGTCACAATTAAACAGCATTTTGAGAGCATCTTGCTTCCATAATTTGACGTATTTCTCTTTGAAACAGGATGTTGGGGCGGGAAAGAACGTGGGGACGGATTATCCAAAGGTGTCCAACAGTGTAAACTGATGGCATATCAGTTAGGGAGAGAAAGGTGGTTTTATTTGAAAATCTGTGATGGTTTTTATGTTTACCTATTGGCGCACCAAGAAGTAACCACAAAAACTACGCTGTAAAAGTAATGGGATTTTATATAATAATAAAAAATATATATACAGTACATATTTTTGGGGTCTTTATCGTTAAATAGATGTATATTATGACATGGAAAATGTGCTAACAAGATGAAAAAGACATTTTTCATTTCATTGTGACGTTAATTAATGATCATATGTCTAGGCAGACCTTAAAAAGGCCATACCAGCTGCCAGACCCTCTGATCAGCCATGAAAGAAGGGCACAATGAAGGAACTGACAGTGGGACAGAGGCTCACAGCCTTCCTTCAGCTCTCCAACAGGCTCAGACTTCAGGCTCAGACATTCACAATATGGTCCAGGCAAAGCAGAGTATCAATGCTGCTCAGAGGAGCTTTCCTGCTCAAAGACCCGGAGCTAAGCAGCAATGAGACCTGCTTTCCTGCTCTGAGGAACAATGAGGTCATTACAGGAGCAAACAGATTATTGCAGCTTTTCAATAGAGGATCCAGGAGAGAGTCTGGGCTTCCTAGCAGCTCTCAGCAGGTAGAGATAAGACTACACCGGCACATCTGGCCGGCCCACTGCTCTCTATCTATCTATCTATCTATCTATCTATCTATCTATCTATCTATCTATCTATCTATCTGTTACTGTTAAAGGAGAATACCAGTGTCAGCCAGTTTACTTCTGTCTACATCTAGTTTACATTTCCCACAATCATTTTGCAGTGCATGCTGTATATAATTTGATTTTCTAATATTCACTTGTGGTTAAAATACAAACTTTATGGAGTCAAAGCTAGCTTGAAAGGAACTGCTGTCCCAGCTAACAAGGACGGCCCAAATAAACAGCCATGGATGTGACAAGTGTTTCTTACTGGACAAGAATGAATGGCAGCAAATGGCTTCTTCTGAAGGAGGAAAACAAGCGCTGATATATCCAATTATGCTGACTGTGCGCAGAAACAGAGACATCATTGGTACAAACTTATATTTATATTTTAGACCAATTGCAGACAGTCACTTCCTTCGACTGGCTCGGCCAGCAAGCCTGTGCACACTTTCCACGTCTGTCTTTTCCACAGGAATGTTGTTTTGCTCGTACGACCCTAACCCTAACTCTGCCAAGATGTATTTCCACAACAATTATACTTTATCCTACTAATGTCAACCTAAAAGCCTGTAAGTCCTGCAGCCCAAATGGATGCGTATTGGCCCACTTAAATGCATAATGTCATCCTTGATGTATGCCTACCCAGTATGAGTCCTTTTCATTAACATTGTTCTTGATAAAGCAGCTTTTTTTTAGTCAATTAGCCTACCTAATTGACTGGAGACTCCTTATTTGTCAGTGATTGGCAATTCAGTGGTAGATCATGTTAATATTAGTCAGTGTTTACTTGCATTTATACAACAGTTAGTTCCGGTCAAGTAATTTAATTGGACAAGAGGCAACCGCGGAGGACTGGGACTTTTTACTATACGTATCACTCCGCTTCACAGGTGTTCTAATATAACCTTGATTAAGCTGCTTCACACATAGCATTTTTTTTTGTGTGGAAATCCCTGCCTGGAGTGCTGCTTGTGAGGAGAAATAAAAGAAATAAAGAAATAAAAAGAGGATCACGACAACGTCATCTGACTTTAGCTGAGTAGCTGGCTAGCTAACCAGCTGATTAGCACTTCTAGCAGACAATAGGAGTGTTGTACAACAAACAAATGCTTACCAGATATTCCCAATACACGGCTAAACAAAACTCTAACTATATTCACACCTAGTAGCAACAGCGATATGGATGCATTTGACTTTAATTATGAACGGTTGTCAGAGGAGGACGACTGGGAAGAAAGTAAGCTGAATTTGTCTGTGCTAACCTCAAAGAGCTAGCTAGCCAACAGTCGGGAAACAGTTTACCTGTTGCTTGGCAACACTTAGTAGTGGAATCCTGAGTACTGTTTTAGTTAGACAAATAACAGAGAAAAATCATCTGTTGTCTGAAATTACCATTACTTGATAAATAGCTTTGTTTATAGGCTACAACTGTTGTATAAAAGAGATATCACACTCGAGGTCGTGCTGTACTTGATCAGCACGACTGTGATTATCTTCATCCGAATCACATCAGCATGTAGTACAACAGCACTTCCTCTTGTGTGATATTGCATAATTAGCTGCCA
This sequence comes from Centroberyx affinis, assembly GCF_046629955.1. Classification (NCBI taxonomy): domain Eukaryota; kingdom Metazoa; phylum Chordata; class Actinopteri; order Beryciformes; family Berycidae; genus Centroberyx; species Centroberyx affinis. The sequence continues at coordinate 439,001 of NW_027280927.1, forward strand.
TGTGGTAAACATGCCACATATTTTGTAATCAGTTACACATTTCTTGTTTTGGCTAGTGTTTAAGAGCTACTGGGTTCGGGTTAATGCTAATATTTCTGATTTTGCCGACATACGTGACCATTCACTCACCATTTTTCTCAGCGGTGAACATAGAAAAGGGCAGATGACTAGTTATGATGAGACTTTCCCAGGAGAAAATGAGAGGGGAAACAGTTGAATCTATATGGTCTTGTATGGGGTAACGGCATAATACACCAAAGCCTCTTAGTGGATATTTGTGTTTGGCTTTGAGTTTTCACTATCAGATCTATTTGCTGTTTTAAATCTCTCCTTTGTGGCGGGACGGGTGAGGCTTAATGACTCCTTTGAACCGCCGACATCCCAAGCAGAATGGCTTCGGGAATGTCAACCAACTAACCTTTAGTCTCTTTCCCACATCCAGCAACAGTGAAGGGCACATAACACCAGTCTTTCCATTGATGTCCACCTCCCATATTCCACGGTTTCTCAGTTAATCGCTTTCTCCGTCTCGCAAGCAAACATGGAGCAATTACTGTGATAAACAGAAAACAGCATAATGCTCCTGGAAAAAAATATTAGACATTTTTGATTGTGATAGGGTAGAAGTGAATCAAACCTAGCGCAATATTTTCACCGCTTTTGCTGAAATCGTATTAGAACGTGGAGTGGTCAGCCTGACTCCTACTTACCTGTTGTTGTCTGAAAACCTTGCAACTCGTAATTATGGTGAATTTCAATATTGAAAGGACTACTGTATGGTTTAGGAAAATTCTCCGACCTTTTGAGCTGATGAAACCCGTTCAGAAGCTGCTCAATAAACTGAAAAAAGCATGGTGGTCAAGCTCAAACCAAGGCTGTTTTTCTTTGTTAAAAGTTGACATTTTGGAGAGACGACAATATAGAGCCTCTTTCACACATGCAGCCTGTTCTGTCAAAATGCCGGTAAATTAGTTCCGCCAATTTCACTGCTCAAGACGTTGTTACTAATGACATCTAACATTACTGGTAAAGCTCCGTATCGACCGCATGTGTGAACGATGCTAGAACATTAACGGCACGAGCAGCACAACATTTGGACACTCTGTTGTCGAACTGTAGGAGGGAAATACAAACCACTATACAACGGGAAAGGCATGTCTTGTGTGAACTGTTACCTTTACAGGAAAAACTAAAATGGCAATTTTACGGGTTCCATGTGTAAAAGTGGCGTATGAATGAACTTGTAACTAAAATATGGAAAGAGATGTCTGAGGCCAGATGTAGACTGCAGCAGCCCTTCCCTCTCAGTGTGATGCTGCTGCCTCTCTCTGTCTCGGCTTCTGGCTCTCATAAGACCAGCCGAGCTCTGCTGTCCAGCGGCCTACAGGGAGAGTGAAAGGAGGAAGAGGGGAGATCATGTCGGATCATGCCGGACCCACCACAGCACAGAGACCTCCCTGCCGATGAGCAAACACCGCTACAAATGGCAGAGCCGGCCGGACAATCACTGAATGAATGGAAGCTAATTAGCTGGAGTCTAATGCCAGTTTACTAACACCTGTATTAGCGTGCTCGCCCGGCAGGGAGCCGGGGCTGGCCAACAAGCGCTAATCCCTCATAAGCCCAAAGTACTCCTCCCCAGAACCGGCATTAGCATATTCTGCTTTAGCCAGCTGTAGCTAACCTAAACCTGGAGGAGACGGGCTTCCACAGCAGCGGGGTGCTGCAGAGGAGGAGGAAGATTTGTATGAGTTGTATTCAGTGGGCTGGGTTACCTGTGTGAATGTGTTCGCCTGTGTGTCGGGGTTCCCACACTCACTTGGACATCCGGGTCCATGACTTTTCAATGATTTTAGTGGTCTTGTATGGTGAAATTCAAAGACTCGAAATTGGCATGTCAGAGGTCATAATTACACATCATGGAGGCCTCAGTTTTTACTCATTTTACTGTTTTTTACCTCACTTTTCTCCTTTTTATTATGGTAGTTATAGAGGAGAGATAGACAGGAAAGATTATTCTGTGTGCCTTAGATCAGTGGTTCTCAACCTGTCGTAAGATGATTTATGGGAAAGGAAAAAGGCATATTTCTACCACACAGTCATTATCATGTCTATTTTTTCAGATTTTTCTCTAAATATTGCTTTTTTTTTCTTTGAAATACTGAATAGTTTTCAGTCTCTCCTCCTCTGATAATGAAACAAATGAAACAACCTGAAAAGGGAAAATCATTCTTTGGTTGAATTCTGCATGCTCGTGACGGGGGTCATGAGTAGACATTGCTTCACAAGCCAAAAAAGTAAAGAACCACTGCCTTAGACCACTAAGCCACCATCACAGGGTTTTCCTCAGAATGTGAAGTCTTGATCCTAGAATGAGAGCGCTATTGATGAATTTTTCTTAAAAAAATCAAGTACTTTCAAGGCCATCCATCCATTTTCATCCATCCATTTTCAAAAACTTTTAAGGCCATTTTATTTTTTTCTCGAATCCACAAACTTCAAGAACCCTTGCATGTGTATGTGTCCGACTCTGTGGCTGTGTTCATGTGTCCGTTTATGTGTGTTCGTCTGTGAGTGTGTGTTTTTATGAGTGTGTGTTTGTGTGTGTGTGTGCTCTCAGTCTCATTCCTTTGCTCTCGCAGTCTCTCCCACTGCCTGGGTGGTGGAGTGATTAGCCGGCAGCCGTGTGTGTATCAGCGAGTGCAAGGCCTGTGTGTGTGTAAGGGATTAGCGAGCTTTAGCATTAACATCATGACTGGACTGGCTACATTCCCTCGCCCCGCTAATAATTTGAGGGGAGGAGAAGGCGGCCGGTCCATTAGCTCTGTCTGTTTGCTCAGGACTCGGCCGACTCTGATCCCCTAATTTCTCTCTCCGATTCCAAGAGGATCTCTGGCTTTTGTGAAAGAAGGGACACAGAGGCATGGAGAGATAAAGGATGGGACAGAGGGGCACATTGATTCAGAGATCACCGCGCTCGGGACATTCTGTACACTTACCAAACTAATCAGCGTGTGTAAACACAGCGAGCCGTGTTGAGGGTTCGCTGGTAAAAGGGAGAGAGCTGGCCGGGGTCTCCGGGGTTGATTGAGAAGAGCTGTTGTCGGACCACACTCAGTGCCTGTTCCCTCTCATCTGCAGACCACAGGCAGACACGCTCATCCCCCGTGTGACAGTCTGATAGTCCCCCGACTGATAGTGGCCGGGCGAGAGGCTCTGACTGCATCTGTGTAGTGATCTTGTGAAGTTTTGAACAGGCAAATCATGGATTTTTCACTGCTTTGGTATATAACGTTACATCGTTTTGATGAGTTAACAAAGCTAGCAAACGCTAATTAGGCAACATTAATTGAAAATAAACAGAAACACAATAAAATGAATTCATATATTTCCATTGACCCCAATGATTGATGCAACTGTTCTCCAGGCATCGTTTTTGAGATGTTTATTATTTATTCCTGTCATCTTTCAAATAAACGTTGTAGAGAACTTTGAAGCTTTGAATGGCTGGAATCAACTTCTCATTTTGCACTTGCCAGCTGGAACTGTTGTTCATGAACAAAATCACATCAGTTGGGAAACAAGGAAGCACAGTAATCTTGTTATTGATGGCTGATGACAGCTGGAGAAAGTCAAATACAGAAAAAAAACACAGACAAGTCATGCTTTGCTAAAGTTACTGGGACAGGAATCAGATTTATTTTCAATCCCCCTCATCGCCAAAATCTCTAACCTGATGGGATGACAGGTCACCAAAACTGTCCAGTAAACAAGCTACTTGTGAGTCCATGTGACTTTTGCCTACAAGCTCTGGATCACTTGTAATCACTTGTAATGCAACAATGTGAACTTTTCTACTGTGGTTCATCTCCAAAGATGTGACCAAGTCAACTTTGCTCGAGTCCCAAGTCAGTCTCAAGTCTTGAGGCACAAGTCTCAAATCAAGTCCCAAGTCTAAGTGTAGATTACCAAGTCAAGTCCAAGTCATTATTGTCAAGTCTCAAGTCTAAATGTAAAACAGCAAGTCAAGTCAGAACAAATCAAGAGTCCGGTATCAATTTAATATCTTAAAAAAAAAAAATCTAGTCAACTTTTCAATGCAATATGGTTAAAACGTGGTAAGAGCAAGATGAGTTTGATTTCTATAATCAGTTTCAACTTCAATAAATTCAATCATTCCATACAAATTCAGAAAACAGAATTGAAATTCAGTCGTCTGCTGGAACAAATCTCATCACTTTCAATCTAAGTCATTTACACAAACACAAGATCTCAAGTCAAGACTTTAGAAACCTTTTCAAATCATCAAAGTACAGGTCAAAGTCGACTCTCAAGTCTTCTCATCGTGCATCAAGTCAAGTCTCAAGCAGTTAAAATTGTGACTCGAGTCTAATTCAAGTCCAAGTCATGTGACTCGAGTCCCCACCTCTGGTGATCTCACCTCGTGGCTCGATGCAGGAGGCTGTTAGTGTAAAAACCTATCAATCATCTGATCAGCAGATCCTGATCTTCTTCCCTGTGGAATACTGCTCTGTCAGCGCAGGAGGACTCAACATTGTCTTCATTTTAAGTGGACATCAGATCAGATGTCACCATCAATTCCCTGTAGCCGCGACCTTGCCTAATACCCCTCACTGCCAATTAGGGAAAGTAATGGTTGCAAACCTTCAATGGCAGTGCAGAGAGGCGGGTGGGAGCTACACATGCTACCCTGCTAGCTCCAGTCAGTGGGGACGGGGGCTAATGGGCAATCACAGGGGGGCTTATGTTGCAAATCAGCCCCGAACCGCGGGACTCTACTGGGGATTCCTGTCCAGCGGAGCCTGGATGCGCAGCTTATGATCCGGTAATGGGTGCTTTGGTGGAGATCTGAGAGGGACCTCAGGGAATATGGTGTCAAACTAACCCAGGCTTCCTCAGGCTAAAAGAGGCTTTGATAGGCAAAGTAGTGGGGCACGATGAACAGGTCCCCGCAGATAGGATGTGTCACAACTAACTTGTACAATAGCAGTTGACCCCGTTGCTTACAGCCTGAGCAGACAAACGGAAAAATCAAGGCACGGGAATAATTTTAACTAACCCTTAAACCAGCTGTTAGGAAGCAGAAGTAGATGATTATTGTGTGAAGTACGAATTTTCCGGTGATCATAAATGTTGAATTTTCAGTGAGAATTATTTTGAGTTGACTGGTGTTGATTGAGAGTTGTTTGTCCAATCATAGATCTGATGTGGCTCTGGGCCGGCTGGTCAAAACTATTTCTAGTGTTAAATTAACTGATGGATGTGGACTGATAGAAACACTGGCACTATGTTGAATTTTACACGATTTTTACAACGATTTTGCCGTGTATAATAATAATAACTTTATTTATATAGCACCTTTTAAAAACAGAGTTTACAAAGTGCTTTGACAGACAAAAATAAAAACAGAATACTCAAATTATGAATTTAAAAGGCAATAAAACAATAATAAACAGGGATTAAGTTCATAGGAGGACAGAGGTGGAAAAGAGCAAACATTCAAGTAAATAGTAGTATAATCGTAGGATGAAATCCAAAATAAATAAAATAATAGAATAAAATTAAGATAGAGTTAAGATAAAAGATAAAAGACGTAAAAAGACAATAGAAAGACGATAAAAAGACAATAAAAAGCCGGTAAAAGATAAAAAGACGATGTATATTTAGATAACATGTTTAAAGTATTAAACAGACTTGTGACCAGAAGGTTGCTGGTTTGTTTCCTCAAACTGGCTAGAAAAAAAAGTGTTCTCCCCCTTCCTCAGTAACTACCATCCAGGTTCCCATGAGCAAGGCACCAAACCCCTTACTACTGCAGTGAAGCTGCTCAATAGCCCATAGTACGTGACTGTGGTTGTACTGGGCAGCTCCCACCTTGGAGTGTATGTGTGTGTGTGTGTGTGTGTGTGTGAAACCCTCTTGCAAGGAAGTTATGTTTTCACCTGTCTGTTTGTCTGTTTATTAGCAAAATATCTCAAAAAGTTCCAAACAGATTTGGCTGAAGTTTGATGAACAGATCGCTCTTGGTCCAAGAGTCAGTTGATTGGATTTTGGTGGTGATCTGGATCTGGGATTTCTGCCATTAGACCATCATCGTTTCTTAGCCATAACTGTTAAGCTGCGTTCATGTGCCGGTGGGGAAAGTCCGACATCCAGGACTTCCAGCGTTGTGTTCACATGCTATTTTTGTCAGAAAATCAAACCCAGAAGACAGACGATAAACAAACAGAAACCGTTACCGAGGCTGCAGCTTTGTGAGTTGGACAGTTGTTCAGCGTTGGCGCAGGTTTGAGCTCTACAGAGTGACTTCTAGTTAACAAAGTTTGATAAAAACAAAATAAGTAAAACTGAGCTGTGACTTTATCGAAAATATGGTTTCTTCTTCGTCTTATTCATTGAAGAACTGATTAGTCATACCGTGTTCCTTTCTCCTGTCACCACTGAGCAGAATAATGACATGTGATTGAGAAATTGAACATGATCACCTCTGATTGGTTATTATTGATCACTATAATCCCATAAAAGGAACACTAGCACTGTCAGTGTGTGTGTGTATGTGTGTGTGTGTGTGTGTGTATGTGGGGGTGTTGAGGGTAAGTTAGGGGGTTTATTCCGTCTGTTGCCCCTGTCACAGGACGGGTGGGTGTATGGTGAAGAATGGTGAAGGCAGGTGGTGTGACTAAAGCGAGGACTGGACCGAATTGGGCGGATGCAGGCTTTGGCTGTGGGAGGGGGGGGTGGAGAGTGGAGGGGGGGGGGGGGGGGGGGTCGGGGGTGGGGGGGCGGAGGAGGAGATGGGACAGGGGTGTCACCCGTCGGCAGGCCCCGTCCTAAACAGCTCCGCGCACCACACCCACCCAACTGTTCTTCTTTCACTGCCCTTCTGCCCGTTCCTCTCTCTCTCTCTCTCTCTCTCTCTTTCCTTCTCTCACTCTCTCTCTGTCTCGCTTTATCTCTCTCTCTCTCTCTCTCTCTCTCTCTCTCTCTCTCTCTCTCTCTCTCTCTCTCTCCTCCTCTTTTCTTTTCTTTTCAAAAAATGCATTGTTAACAAAACGGTTTACAAACCCTGGCTGGTACATTATCCACGACCGCCTCCTGTGAGATTGATTTAAGCAAATGGATTCAGAAAGGGGGGGGGAGGGATGGAGGAGGGGGGCATGGAAAGGATGGAAAAGGAGAAAGCGAAAAAAGGGGGTGTGTCCCTTAGTGCAGCGGCTTTACAAAACCACCACATGGGCCACGTTGAATATTCCCCTTTCTCTTGCATTTTGAGAAGCCATACATTAAACGCTCATTATGCAGCCTTTATGTGCGAGAGGAGCCTCCGCCGCTCCGAGGGCAGAACGGGTGAAGCCGGACTATGATCTCCCTGCATATGCATGCATGGAGCATCTTTAGCGGCCCGCTGACATGTATGATATCATCATGACCGAGATATTTGACTTTCATAAAGCCTGACTCGGAGGAAAAGGGGAGGGTGTGTCTGTCGCGAGGCTAATTTTTAACGGTGGGAGTCAATGTGCGAATCAGATTGCGTGTTAATGTGCGAACGACGACAATTTGAGGGGCCGCTGGCTTTCTCACAAATCGGTACAAGAAGAAGGAAGAGTTTTGGGGGTTTTTTTTGAACGAGCCAAAACGTCACCACATTCAGCCGTTTTAATAGTGAAACTCTTAAAAACCTGAGGAGGGAATCGCAATGAAATCAATGTGGTGAAAGTGACAATAAAGTGAAAGAGCCACATTTTGACCGTCGGCTCCTGTTTTGGCTCTCAGCTCCTTTATTTATTAGTTTCACTATTAAAAAAAAAAAAAAATGCTCAAAAGTTTTGTGCGTGCTGATCCTCGCTAACCTCCGTCTCACACACACTTTTCGCGAGGGACACACTTCAGTTATGGACGGATTTTCTTTCACTTTTACTTTTCATTTGACTTTTTAACTATATCATTTCGCTTTCAACCCCACTTTCACAGTTCTCTCTTCTTTGCCAAACAATAAGATCCCTTTCTAGAGGTATGGGGAGGGGGGGGGGGGGGGGGGGGCAAAGGTTGAACTGGGCATCCCATCATGATAAATCACTGGTTAATGAGGAGTCCATTGTGTCCCCGCACATTGTCCCCCCTGTGTCCCTCAGACCGCTACCTTCGGGTTGTTAAGCTGACACAGATAATGAACTGGCCGCTTTGAACTGTCCTCACAATATTGACTGGTTGCACACAGCAGATGTCTCCCTGGCAGAAAGCAACTGGTAAAAGCACATTAGGTTAACAAAGAGAGCTTTGCTTTGCAGGGGAGGGGAGAGGAGGTGGCAGAGGGGTCTGTGTGGGTGTGTTGTTGGGGGGGGGGGGTGGGGGGAGGGGGGGGGAGGGTGTTGGGGGGCCAGAGGGCAAGCTTTAGAGTTGACAGATCTGGGGGATTATATCAAAACAACACATTTGTCGATTATACAACGCAGAGAAGAAAGCGACGGGAGAGAACTTGCTTCTGAACGCATTGCGAATGAACTTGGAAGAAATAATATCTGCACAGGCTCACTTCAAATTATTATGACTTATTATGTGCTTTGAGTGACAAAATCTATCTTTTTGTACTTTTTAGATGATAATAGAGCCTCAGGAGCAAACCGTCAAACAGTCCGAACGCATTTCGAATGAACTAATATCTCCACCGGCTCAGTTCATATTACGACTGATGTGCTTTGAGTGACAAAATCTATCTTTTTGTGCTTTTAGATCATAATAGAGCCTCAGGAGCAAACTGTCAACAATCGAGAACTTTTTTCCCCCGAGCAGCAGAAGGAAATCTGACAAATATTATTTCACGTTTACAGCAGCGCGATGCGCAGAAAACAATCTGAATGACTGTCTGGCAGCGGGGACAGTTCGCTCACGGTGTCCATAGATACAAAAAATGATTAACTTCATTTTCAGTATCGCTCTGGTTATTGTTGTTAAGTGAATGCAGCGCAGTCTGTGAGCTGACTGGTTTCTTTCTGGCAGTGTGACGGGTGTCTAATGGGTCAATAATAAGCCGTGACTAACCGTCTCCCTGAGGAGCAGCTTGGCCAGACACACACTCACAGAAAGCAGCAGAAAGGTATGAGCCACCAACACTGATTACCATATAATTGCAGCCATTGTATTTGACATGGAGAATTAGTAGCCCGCTAGGTGGCTAACTGGCCTTTTATTATGCTTTGGACTGGACAAAAAAACACACCCACACACAGACACACATACAGGGATACACAACCCATATTGGATAGTATATGTATTTAGATGCGCACACTTATTTAAATGTAAGTTGTACCGCATTCGGGTGAAAACCTTGTATGTCCACAATTTCAAATTTTCAGGACCTAAGAAAAACAGCCTTGTTTTCAGCTTCACCATCATGAATTTTTGAGTTTAAACAATGGGATTTGAGAAGGTTTCATCAGCCGAAGAGGTCAGAGAATTTTCTCAACCCAGAGGAAAGATCCTTTAATTGAAGTGAAAACATGAAAATCACCAATTTGGGAGTTACGAGGTTTTCACACGACAACAGCGATCCGATGCTAAGATTCCTCCAATTAGAAATCTGAAAGTTGACTTAGAACGGAGAGCTTGATTTGAGTCCGGGAATCTGATGTAACACAAATGAAATTCATTCCTCTCAATCACTTCGATTAAAGATGAACTTCTGCGCTTTGTGGCCTCTCTCTCTCACCTGTTTCCAGATTCAAAATAGAAATGAACAGAACAGAAACATCCTCCCTGTTTCAATGGCACCGTTTTGAGTTCAAGGATCAGTGTTCATACACATTGGATAATCTGCTATGGCCCATTCAAATTCCTCCTTTCCACTTTGAAATTACACACACACACACACACACACAGCCAGTTGCGAAGCGGCGAGCTGTTCCCCACAAGGACCCACATCCTCGGACTTTGAGGCACGGAACAATTTGATTTGGTTTTCTGGCATAAGAGTCAAGAGGGTTAACAAGACCCACCGCCATGGAGTCCCTTCACCCCACGTGTGGCTAAACGATCACTTCCCTACGCGCCTCACATCGCAACAAATCTCTTTTCATGATCACTTTTCACTCTTTCTCTCTCTTGCCTGACTGGGTCTTTTTATACCGAGAGAGAGAGAGAGAGGAGAGAGAGTGAGGGAGAGAATTTCTTTCCCTCTTAAAGGTTTTGTGTGAAGACGGCTGAGTGAGCGTCCATTATAGAAAAGGCCCAGACCACCACTGGATGACCCTGCTAGGAGCGACAAAACCCGATTGGTCACGGCCGCCAGCAGCTAATGGGCCAGAGAGGAATAGCCCTGGGTGGGTAATGACTGTATTCTCTGCCTTTCTCTTTCCGCCCTTCTGGTGCCCTCGTACCCCCCCGCCCCACCCCCCACCCCCCCACACACACCCCATCGACCACCAGCCCCGTGCCCTCCCCGTACCCCCAGCACCCAGCCTGCGTGCCCCCCTGGCCCTCTGTCATTTACACTAACGCACACACACACACACACACACACACACACACACACACACACACACACACACGGCTGTTGGTCACAGTGTCTGTGTGGCGGACATGGCAACAGATGCCGCAGACAGATCAGGCATGGCGAGGGGAATCAGAGGACCATATGTCTGGATGAGTCATGGTGCGCTCGCCTTTCCCACACAGCTCCACGGAGACGGAGTGTAGACGACGGAAAGCGGGACCTCGGTGCCTTGGGGTCCGCGAACGAAAAATAAGCGCGTTTTACCTCTAGAAATTTGGGGGGGGGGGGAATATAACGCTGCGTTCCAAGCGGAAAGTCGGATGTTCACCCCGTGCGTTCCAGTGGTCCAGCGTGGAAAAATCAAGGAAGAAACACAAAACGCCTGCGAGATTTGATTTACCCACTGCAAAATTCTGCTCCCCAGGCAACAGCTAATGTTAGTGGTATTTGGCAATGTTAGCTAGCTGGCTAGCATAGAATGTTAGCTAACTTTACTTTCTGAATGTATATGTTGGACCATTTACCACACAGGTAGTTTGGTAGATTTATATTCACGTAATGCTGCAAATCAAAGTGTATTTTGGAGATTCTAAACATGTTAAAAGTAATGATGTGTAGTGTTTACTCCGTTTACATGACCAGATAGAAGAAATCTTGTCCAAGTTTCCTACTTGGAACTTCAACTTGAAGGCCATTGCATTCTGTTCCATTGCATTTTTCCAAGTAGGAACTTGAAATTTCTGACTTTCTAGTATCTCCGGAACGCAGCAATAGAAGGCCAAGAAATTGAAAAGTGTAAATATAATTCTAACTGCTGTTTCCTTGGGTGATTTTGAAAATCTAACAGCTGTACAGAAATTGGGCCTGGGGCAAGTCATGCAGGGACATTTTGAAAGCTGAGATGTTTGAATTCTAATTTTAAACAGCTGTCAATTGAATATGACTAGTCTAGGTCAGGATATTTCAAGGAAACGGAGGCATCCCACCATTCTTACCATTCATCACCATACTAGCAATGTAATGCTACAAGACAATTAGTGATCAGTCAAACATAAAGGGGGTGTAAATACATAATCCATGGTATCACTATGATATTTCCACAGTCAAGTCATTCTAGTACTGTGATTGAACCTTTTGTCATCATTAAAACGCTTATGGCATGTCCTTCCTTTAAGTATTTTATTTATTATATAAGACTTAATAGCAAATCATAACAAGGCACATTTTGGCCCAACTATTGCTGTGTTGAAAACTCAGGATCTGTTTATCTCACGATACGACTCGATATGCAATATGTTCAGGATTCTATACAACCACGATACGATGTAATAAATAAAAGTTCAAAGTTCAATCAAGTCTGACTGTGCAGAATTCTGTTTATTTCTGAGACACAAATCTTTCTAGCGATGCCATTGGCTGCTAGAATGTAAACAGCAATTGAAAAATGTCATTACAAAGTGACAATAATATAATTTGGTGACGGTCAAGCGTCTCATTTGTGATTACTACAGCAGAATAAAATGGAGCTAACTTATTGTCACATTTTTGTATTGCGATATATTGAATTTCGATATATCGTCCCATCACTAGTTATATGAAAAGTAAC